>NC_092737.1:21343197-21363197 GCF_047496885.1 Scyliorhinus torazame
GCTGAATAAACAGTGACTCTGTACAGATACACAGCGAGTGATCCTCACCCTGAATAAACAGTGACTCTGTACAGTTACACAGTGAGTGATCCTTACCCTGCTGAATAAACAGTGACTCTGTACAGTTACACATTGAGTGACCCTTACCCTGAATAAACAGTGACTCTGTACAGTTACACAGTGAGTGATCCACACCCTGCTGAATAAACAGTGACTCTGTACAGTTACAGTGAGTGATCCTCACCCTGAATAAACAGTGACTCTGTACAGTTACACAGTAAGTGATCCTCACCCTGAATAAACAGTGACTCTGTACAGTTACACAGTGAGTGATCCTCACCCTGCTGAATAAACAGTGACTCTGTACAGTTACACAGTGAGTGAGCCTCACCCTGAATAAACAGTGTCTCTGTACAGTTACACAGTGAGTGATCCTCACCCTGCTGAATAAACAGTGACTCTGTACAGTTACACAGTGAGTGATCCTCACCCTGCTGAATAAACAGTGACTCTGTACAGTTACACAGTGAGTGATCCTCACCCTGAATAAACAGTGACTCTGTACAGTTACACAGTGAGTGATCCTCACCCTGCTGAATAAACAGTGACTCTGTACAGTTACACAGTGAGTGATCCTCACCCTGCTGAATAAACAATGACTCTGTACAGTTACACAGCGAGTGATCCTCACCCTGAATAAACAGTGACTCTGTACAGTTACACAGTGAGTGATCCTCGCCCTGAATAAACAGTGACTCTGTACAGTTACACAGTGAGTGATCCTTACCCTGCTGAATAAACAGTGACTCTGTACAGTTACACATTGAGTGACCCTTACCCTGAATAAACAGTGACTCTGTACAGTTACACAGTGAGTGATCCTCACCCTGCTGAATAGACAGTGACTCTGTACAGTTACAGTGAGTGATCCTCACCCTGAATAAACAGTGACTCTGTACAGTTACACAGTAAGTGATCCTCACCCTGAATAAACAGTGACTCTGTACAGTTACACAGTGAGTGATCCTCACCCTGCTGAATAAACAGTGACTCTGTACAGTTACACAGTGAGTGAGCCTCACCCTGAATAAACAGTGTCTCTGTACAGTTACACAGTGAGTGATCCTCACCCTGCTGAATAAACAGTGACTCTGCACAGTTACACAGTGAGTGATCCTCACCCTGCTGAATAAACAGTGACTCTGTACAGTTACACAGTGAGTGATCCTCACCCTGCTGAATAAACAGTGACTCTGTACAGTTACACAGTGAGTGAGCCTCACCCTGAATAAACAGTGTCTCTGTACAGTTACACAGTGAGTGATCCTCACCCTGCTGAATAAACAGTGACTCTGTACAGTTACACAGTGAGTGATCCTCACCCTGCTGAATAAACAGTGACTCTGTACAGTTACACAGTGAGTGATCCTCACCCTGCTGAATAAACAGTGACTCTGTACAGTTACACAGTGAGTGCTCCTCACCCTGCTGAATAAACAGTGTCTCTGTACAGTTACACAGTGAGTGATCCTCACCCTGCTGAATAAACAGTGACTCTGTACAGTTACACAGTGAGTGATCCTCACCCTGCTGAATAAACAGTGACTCTGTACAGTTACACAGTGAGTAATCCTCACCCTGCTGAATAAACAGTGACTCTGTGCAGTTACACAGTGAGTGATCCTCACCCTGAATAAACAGTGACTCTGTACAGTTACACAGTGAGTGATCCTCACCCTGCTGAATAAACAGTGACTCTGTACAGTTACACAGTGAGTATCCTCACCCTGCTGAATAAACAGTGACACTGGACAGTTACACAGTGAGTGATCCTCACCCTGAATAAACTGACTCTGGACAGTTACACGGTGAGTGATCCTCACCCTGAATAAACAGTGACTCTGTACAGTTACACAGTGAGTGATCCTCACCCTGCTGAATAAACAGTGTCCCTCTCTTCTCTCTGTCTATCTCTTCTCTCTGTCTGTCTCTCCTCGTTCTCCTCTCCCTCTATCTTTCTCCATTCTCTCCTGTCTCCTCCGCTCTCTCCATTTTCCTTTGTCTCCTCCCTCTCTCCGCTTCCTCTCTCTCTCTCTCCCTCTCCCTCCCTCCCTCTCCTCCCTCCCTCTCTCTCTCTGTCTCTCTCTATCTGTCTGTCTCTCCTCTCTCTCCATTGTCTCTTTCTCCTCCCTCACTCTCCCTTCCCTTCCTCTCTGTCTCTCTCTCTCCTCTCTCTCCCTCTGCTCTGTCTCTGTCTCCCTCTCTCTCCTCTCTCTGTCAATCTCTGTCTGTCTCTCTCTCCTCTCCCTCTTTCTCTCTATCTGTCTGTCTGTCTCTCCTCTCTCGCCACTCTCTCCTCCCTCTCTCCTCCCTCACTCTCTCTCACTCCTCTCCCCTTCTCTCTTTCTCTCTCTCACCTATCCCTCTCTCTCCCTGCTCTGTCTCTCTCTCTCTTTCTCTCCCCTCTCTCCTCTACCCCCTCTCTCCTCTACCCCTCTCTCTCTCTGTCTCTCTCCATCTGTCTGTCTCTCCTCTCTCTCCATTCTCTCTTTCTCCTCCCTCACTCTCTCTCCCTCCCCTCCCTCTCTGTCTCTCTCCTCTCTCTCCCTCTGCTCTGTCTCTGTCTCCCTCTCTCTCCTCTCTCTGTCAATCTCTGTCTCTCTCTCTCCTCTCCCTCTTTCTCTCTATCTGTCTGTCTCTCCTCTCTCGCCACTCTCTCTCCTCCCTCTCTCTCTCCTCCCTCACTCTCACCCCTCTCCCCTTCTCTCTCTCTCTCTCACCTATCCCTCTCTCTCCCTGCTCTGTCTCTCTCTCTCTTTCTCTCTCTCCCCTCTCTCCTCTACCCCCTCTCTCCTCTACCCCTCTCTCTCTCTGTCTCTCTCTATCTGTCTGTCTCTCCTCTCTCTCCATTCTCTCTTTCTCCTCCTTCTCTCTCTCCCCTCCCTCTCTGCCTCTCTCTCTCCTCTCTCCTCTCCCTCTCTCTCCCTCTGCTCGGTCTCTGTCTCCCTCTCTCTGTCAATCTCTGTCTGTCTCTCTCTCCTCTCCCCTCTTTCTCTCTATCTGTCTGTCTGTCTCTCCTCTCTCTCTCCACTCTCTCTCCTCCCTCACTCTCTCTCACTCTTCTCCCCCTCTCTCTTTCTCTCTCTCTCACCTCTCCCTCTCTCTCTCCCTCTCTCTCTCCCTGCTCTGTCTGTCTCTCTCTCTCTCTCTCTCTCTCTCCTCTACCCCCTCTCTCCTCTACCCCCTCTCTCCTCTACCCCCTCTCTCTCTCTGTCTCTCTCTCTCTGTCTGTCTCTCTCTCCTCTCCCTCTCTATCTCTCTCTCCATTCTCTCCTGTCTCCTCTCTATCTCTCTCCCTTCTCTCCTCTATCTCTCTCTCCATTCTCTCCTGTCTCCTCTCTATCTGTCTGTCTCTCTCCCTCCGCTCTCACTGTCTCTCTCCTCTCCCTCTCTATCTCTCTGTCTGCCTGTCTCTGCTCCCCCTCTCTATCTCTCCTTCTCTCACTCTCTCTCTCTCTCTCTCTGTCTCTGTCCCCTCTACCTCTCTCTCTCCTCTCTCCTGCCTCTCACTCTCTCTCTCTGTCTCTGTCCCCTCTATCTCTCTCTCTCTCTCCTCTCTCCCTGCATCTGTCTCTCTCTCCTCTCCCTCTTTATATCTCTCTCCTGTCTCTCTTTCTCTCTCGGGGGGCCCCATTATTTGTTGGTTATGTCACGTCCCACTAGTAGCCAACTGAAACTGCTTTCTATTAAACCCGATTACCATTTCAAAGCGAGCAGGCCAAGGCTCTTATTGTGCACTGAAATGTCAGTGCCGTCGTAAACGGGCAAGTTATTTACTGCCATCTGGATTAACCCCTGCGAGAGAAAATAATTTAAACCCACACTCAGCACAACACGATTCCAATTGGGCCGCGGGTTCGGTGGCATAGTGGAGCCGGATGCCCTCTGATGGCGCACTGGTTAATACGTCTTGGCACCAGTTGCCCCGTCGTGAGGTGTCTGCGCCCCTTTACTAACCCCATTACATCGGGCTTACAGCACTGAACACAGGCTATTTCTGCCTGATACCAGTCATATCCACTTCCTGAATAGCAAGCATGGTCTTTCTATTCCGATCACGCCTTTTCTCCGTTTGTGTGTGTCTGAAAGACCATTCAGGACTTGCATTTGTATAGCGCCTTTTCTGCCACCCGGCAGTGTCCCAGAGCACTTAAGGACCAGTGCGTGGGGGAAAAAAATCTTTATTCTCCTCCTGTTTCGCATTTTCTCCCCAATTTACACCCCCCAACAATAATCAGTAACAAATAAGTCGATCCCCATATCGACAACAGCGATCCCATCCGCCCACCAAACCCCAAACATTAGCCCGCATGTTCACATCAACAAATGACAAAAAGGAATCAGGAATCACCCATGGTCGCCATTAACACACACCGCCCCCCCCCAACTAATAAACAAAGAAATGTACAGCACAGGAACAGGCCCTTCGGCCCTCCAAGCCCGCGCCGACCATGCTGCCCGACTAAACTACAATCTTCTACACTTCCTGGGTCCGTATCCCTCTATTCCCATCCTATTCATGTATTTGTCAAGATGCCCCTTAAATGTCACTATCGTCCCTGCTTCCACCGCCTCCTCCGGCAGCGAGTTCCAGGCACCCACTACCCTCTGTGTAAAAAACTTGCCTCGTACATCTCCTCTAAACCTTGCCCCTCGCACCTTAAACCTATGCCCCCTAGTAATTGACCCCTCTACCCTGGGGGAAAGCCTCTGACTATCCACTCTGTCTATGCCCCTCAGAATTTTGTAGTCATAATGTTCGATGTTATCCAATTCTTGAAAGTGCATAATGAATAATGCCCATGAATTGTAGAACCCCTCCGTCCTTCCCCTCGGTCCAGTGAGTGTTTTAACGTCTTCAAAAGATGGCACCTCTTGAGGGTACGGTGTCCCCCTCAGAACTGCACCAGCCGAGAGTTTGGGCTCCAAAATGGGCTTTGAACACCCGCCGCCCCCTGCCCCCCTCCAAAATCCCTGACTCGAGGTGAAAGGGTTGCTCAGAGGGTCACAGCTGACTCTCAATGGGATAGTCCCTCCCACGGGAGTGGCAGGACCTGAGGCCCACTGCTGCTTATTGATCAGAAGACCTTTGATAAGAGGTTAGTGAGCAAAACTGAAGCACGTGAAATAGGGGGGGGGTGGGCTCGAGACACGGTTCAAGAATTGTTTTGACCGGCAGGGAACCGAGAGCGGAAATAAATGGGTCTTTTTCCGAAAGGGAGGCAGCGACTAGTGGGTTACCACAGGGTACTTGGGGCCCCAGCTGTTGCCGCTGTATATAAAGGACCTGGATGAGGGAACCAAATGTAACCCCTCCGAGTTTGCTGACACAACACAAAACTGGGCGGGATTATGAGTTGTGAGAGGGATGCAAGGAGGCTTCAAGGTGATTCAGACAAGTCGAGTGAGGTGGGCAAAGACACGGCAGATGCAGTTCAACGCGGCTAAATGCGAAGTTGCACACTTTGGTGTGACAAACGGAAAGGAAGAGTATTATCTAAATGGTGACATATTGGGAAGTGTAGGCGTAAAGAGGGATCTGGGTGTTCTTGTCCATCAGTCAATGGAAGTGGAGAGAGGGGTGCAGCACGCAGTTAAGAAGGCCAACAATATGTTGGCCTGCATTGCGAGAGGATTTGAGTTCAGAAGCAATGGTGTCTTACTGCAGTTATACAGGGCCTCGGTGAGACCACACCTGGAGTATTGCGAGCAGTTTTGGCCTCCCTACCTCAGAAAGGATGTACTTGCCACAGAGTGGGTGCAGCGGAGGTTCACCCGGCTGATCCCGGGGCTGGTGGGACTGTCCTACGAGGAGAGACTGGTTCGACTGGACCTGTATTCACTCGAGTTGAGAGAGGAGATCTGATTGAAACGAATAACATTCTGGACAGACTGGATGCAGGGAGGAGGTTTCCCCTGGGTGGGGAATCTAGAATCAGGGGACACAGTCTCAGGACACTTTGGACAGAGACGAGGAACAATGTCTTCACACAGTGGGTGGTGACCCTGTGGAATTCACTACCACAGGAGGCTGTGTAGGCCAAGACGCTGAATGTAGCCAAGAAAGAGAGCGGTATTTTAAAAGATTTTAACAGCATTAAGGGTTATGGGGAGAGAGCGGAGAACATGGCGTTGGGACAGAGGATGAACGACGATGGTATTGAATGGCGGTACAGGGTCTAATGGCCCACTCCTCGTTTCTGTATTTCAGATTCCCCGAGGGGTGATGGGATTAACAGGGTTAAACCGTGGAGGGCAAGCTCCATCGGCAGGGCAAGTTCCTGTTTCGGGTGCGAGTACTGAGGCTAAGGAACCGAGGGCGGAGGAAGGGGATCGGCTGGACAGCAGAATGGGCTTTGAAGGGCCGAGTGGCCTCCTCACGTTCCCCCTCACAGCCGGCTGCAAAGGGTTTGGAGAGATCTCGCCTCTTGGCAGAGAGTCAGGAAAAGAAAGATGGTGGGAGTATTCTCTTCCTTGCCAACCATTCAGAGTGCAAAGCGTGGGATAAAAAGGGGGGGGGTCCATGTTTGCTGTGAATATTAAGACGGCAGGGACCAGGACGAGCAGCCTTCGAGTCACTGCAGGGAGAGCCGGATTGCAATCGTGCCAGACAGCGAGGGGGGGGAGTCAGAGACGCTACCCGTGCGTTTTGCCAGCTGAGTGTGTCACCCGGGTTCGCTCGCCACCCAGCGAGAGAGATCCCCCCCCCCCTCCTCTCTGCCGTTCGACGGCCGAGTGCAGCGTCGACCTCCGGGCTTGCCGGAGGCAGGCGACCCTCCCTCCTCGTGGGCCAGACAGGAAAAAGGGGGGCCTCCGCGTGGGAGACCGCGCCGCCGGCTCGCGAGATGTCCGCCTCTCTCCTCCGCGGCTGCTGTGACAACAACAACAACAACCGCCTGAGGACCTTGTCCCCGAAACGCGGCCAGCGGGGGCCTGAGGGCTGGGCGAGCCCGAACGTCGCCAAGGACCGCCTCAGCAACGCAAGGAGCAAGGCCTACAACCGCAACGTGGACAAGAACCTTCTGTCACTCCTGCTGTTCTTCCACAGGTAAAGGGAGAAGGGGCTCCATGTGGCACCAGGCTCCGGAATAGGACAATAGTTTGTAAACAGAATGGAGCTGCATTTGCATAGCGCCTTTTGTAACCTCAGTTGGGCACTCTGTAGCTAATTAATTACTTAACCCCTGTTAGTCAATCCATCGCCGTTTAAACGGTCAGCAGCACTTGCAGCAATGATTAAATATTTAGCAGTGGACACGGTTCACGCTTGCCTTGTAGTGACAGCTTTGCTTCAGTTAGCCTTGTACAAATATCTGCACTCGAGCGCCGCAGGACTACATTACTTCACACGTTGTCCTCTGGCCGATTGGTCGCTGTTGCAAAGTGGGAAACCTTGCAGTCGATGTGCCCGCCGCGCGATCGCGCAGGGTAGAATCCCCACAGTGCAGAAGGGGGCCATTCGACCCACCGAGTCTGCACCGACCCTCCGAAAGAGCAACCCTACCGAGGTTCAGCTAAACTACGGGGAGTGTCAGCCTGCCTCGTTTACTCAAGTCCCTAGATGGAGGATTGCACCCACCGCCGTCTCCCTCGGGCGGGAATCCGACCCACTGACGCCCAGAAGCATGTTGCTGTGCTTTTAAACATGCATTGAGAAGTCGGTTGAATGAAAAGCTTTTTAAGTGTCCTCCGACCCGTCGCCCAGGTTTTGTATTGGGTGCAGTAGCCGTTCATCGCCGGGGCCTCTCCAGGTTTAATCTCCTCATACAGTTCCGCATTCTTATGGCGCAGTAGCAAGGAAAGATATGGTTGCACCTCGGTGTGCGGGGGGTCTCTGCGCGCGGGGGGGGGGTCTCTGCGCGCAGGGGGGGCTCTGCGCACGGGGGGGTCTCTGCGCGCGGGGGGTTCTCTGCGCACGGGGGGGTCTCTGCGCGCGGGGGGTTCTCTGCGCGCGGGGGGTCTCTGCGCGCGGGGGAGGGGTCTTTGCGCGCGGGGGGTCTCTGCGCGCGAGGGGGTGTCTCTGCGCGCGAGGGGGGGTCTCTGCGCACGGGGGGGTCTCTGCGCGCGGGCGGTTCTCTGCGCGCGGGGGGGTCTCTGCGCGCGGGGGGGGGTCTTTGCGCGCGAGGGGGTGTCTGCGCGCGAGGGGGGGTCTCTGCGCGCAGGGGAGTTTGCGTGCTGTGGGTCTGCGTGCGGGGGATCTGGGGGGGGTCTGCGCGTGGGGGATCTGCGTGCGGGGGGTTCTGCGTGCGGGGGATCTGTGGGATCTGCGGTGGGGGGTTCTGCGTGCGGGGGGTTCTGTGTGCGGGGGGTTCTGCGTGCGGGGGTCTGCGTGCGGGGGGTTCTGCATACGGGGGTCTGCGTGTGGGGGATCTGCATGCGGGGGTCTGCGTGGGGGGGTTCTGTGGGATCCGCAGTGGGGGGTTCTGCATGCGGGGGTCTGAGTGCGGGGGTCTGCGTGCGGGGGGTTCTGCATGCGGGGGTCTGAGTGCGGGGGTCTGCGTGCGGGGGGTTCTGCATGCGGGGGTCTGCGTGTGGGGGTTCTGCATGCGGGGGTCTGCGTGTGGGGGATCTGCATGCGGGGGGTCTGCGTGGGGGGGTTCTGTGGGATCCGCAGTGGGGGGTTCTGCATGCGGGGGTCTGCGTGCGGGGGTCTGCGTGCGGGGGTCTGCGTGCGGGGGTCTGCGTGCGGGGGTCTGCGTGCGGGGGTCTGCGTGCGGGGGTCTGCGTGCGGGGGTCTGCGTGCGGGGGTCTGCGTGCGGGGGTCTGAGTGCGGGGGATCTGTGTGATCCGCGGTGGGGGGGTCTGCGTGCGGGGGGTTCTGCATGCGGGGGTCTGAGTGCGGGGGATCTGTGGGATCTGCGGTGGGGGGTCTGCGTGCGGGGGGTTCTGCATGCGGGGGTCTGAGTGCGGGGGTCTGTGTGCGGGGGGTTCTGCATGCGGGGGTCAGCGTGTGGGGGGTTCTGCGTGCGGGGGTCTGCATGCGGGGGTCTGCGTGTGGAGGGTCTGCGTGCTGGGGTCTGCGTGCGGGGGTCTGCGTGGGGGGGTTCTGTGGGATCCGCAGTGGGGGGTTCTGCATGCGGGGGTCTGCGTGCGGGGGGTTCTGCATGCGGGGGTCTGAGTGCGGGGGTCTGCGTGCGGGGGGTTCTGCATGCGGGGGTCTGAGTGCGGGGGTCTGCGTGCGGGGGGTTCTGCATGCGGGGGTCTGAGTGCGGGGGTCTGCGTGCGGGGGGTTCTGCATGCGGGGGTCTGCGTGCGGGGGTCTGCGTGCGGGGGTCTGAGTGCGGGGGTCTGCGTGCGGGGGATCTGTGGGATCTGCGGTGGGGGGGTCTGCGTGCGGGGGGTTCTGCATGCGGGGGTCTGAGTGCGGGGGTCTGCGTGCGGGGGTTCTGTGGGATCCGCGGTGGGGGGGTCTGCGTGCGGGGGGTTCTGCATGCGGGGGTCTGAGTGCGGGGGTCTGTGTGCGGGGGTCTGTGTGCGGGGGGTTCTGCATGCGGGGTTCTGCATGCGGGGGTCTGAGTGCGGGGGTCTGTGTGCGGGGGGTTCTGCATGCGGGGGTCAGCGTGTGGGGGGTTCTGCGTGCGGGGGTCTGCATGCGGGGGTCAGCGTGTGGGGGGTTCTGCGTGCGGGGGTCTGCATGCGGGGGTCTGCGTGTGGAGGGTCTGCGTGCTGGGGTCTGCGTGCGGGGGTCTGCGTGCGGGGGGTTCTGCGTGCGGGGGGTTCTGCGTGCGGGGGGTTCTGCGTGGGGGGATCTGCGTGGGGGGGTTCTGCGTGGGGGGATCTGCGTGGGGGGGTCTGCGTGCGGGGATCCGTATGCGGGTCAGTGTGCCTGTGTGCCAGTGCAGCTGTGTCTGCCGATGTGTATCCCATTATCTCCCAAATGTGGCTCCGTGTCAAGTTCTGCTGAACACTGCTCCTGTGAGCTTCCTCAGATTCTATTCGTGGAGATAAAGGCTCTATGTAAATGCAAGTTGCTGCTTTAGGATGGGGGGTGTGACATCCTCGTGCATGTTGATTCCCTTGGCAGCAGATCTTGGCAGCAGGAAGCTGCGACGGTTTAATATTTTAACGTTGCTGTTAGTTCCTGAAAAGTGTAACTTTAGGGCAGCACGGTAGCACAGTGGTTAGCCCTGTTGCTTCACAGCTCCAGGTTCGATTCCCGGCTCGGGACACTGTGGGGAGTCTGCACGTTCTCCCCGTGTCTGCGTGGGTTTCCTCCGGGTGCACCGGTTTCCTCCCACAAGTCCCGAAAGACGTGCTTGTTGGGTGAATTGGACATTCTGAATTCTCCCTGTGTACCCGAACAGGCGTCGTAATTTGGCGACTAGGGGCTTTTCACAGGAACTCCATTGCGGTGTTAATGTAAGCCTATTTGTGACACTAATAAAGATTATTATTTTTAATGAAACCACCAGGTAGAGCTGCCTCTCCCACTCCCCCTACCGCCGACTCGCTGCCCCTCCCTCAGTGTCCTGCTCATCCCCCCCCCCCCCCCCCCCCCCCTCAGTGTCCCAACTCCTCCCCCCTCCATCGGTGTCCCGTCTCCTCCCCCCTCCCTCGGTGTCCCGTCTCTTCCCCCCTCCCTCGGTGGCCCGTCTCCCCCCCCCCCCCTCGGTGTCCCGTCTCCTCCCCCCTCCCCCTCCCTCGGTGTCCCGTCTCCTCCCCCTCCCCCTCCCTCGGTGTCCCGTCTCCTCCCCCTCCCCCTCCCTCGGTGCCCCGTCTCCTCCCCCTCCCCCTCCCTCGGTGTCCCGTCTCCTCCCCCTCCCTCGGTGTCCCGTCTCCTCTCCCTCCCCCTCCCTCGGTGTCCCGTCTCCTCCCCCTCCCCCTCCCTCGGTGTCCCGTCTCCTCCCCCCTCCCTCGGTGTCCCGTCTCCTCCCCCTCCCTCGGTGTCCAGTCTCCTCCCCCTCCCTCGGTGTCCCGTCTCCTCCCCCCTCCCCCTCCCTCGGTGTCCCGTCTCCTCCCCCCTCCCCCTCCCTCGGTGTCCCATCTCAGATCAGTCATTGAGAAGAATGAGAGGGGGGGGGGGGGGTGGGGGATCGTATAGAAACCTATACAGTTCTGGCAAGGTAGATGCAGGAAGGATGTTCCCGATGGTTGGGGGGGGGGGGGGGGGGGTCCAGAACCAAGGGGTCACAGTCTGAGGATACGGGGGAGACCATTGAGGACAGAGATGAGGAGGCATTTCTTCACCCAGAGAGCGGTCGGCCTGTGGAATTCGTTACCACGGGCAGTAGTTGAGGACAAAACATTGCATGTTTCTCAGAAGCAGTTGGATATCGCACATGGGGCGAAGGGGATGAAAGGATATGGGGGAGGGGGGGACCGGTTACTGAGTTGGATGATCAGCTATGATCATAATGAAGGGCGGAGCCGCCTCGAATGGCCCACGCCTCCTATTCTCTGTGTTTCTATCTCATTGAAAGTCGGAGCAGACTCAGTGGGCTGAATGGCCTACTTCTGCTATGTCTGATGGTCTTATTTCATATTTTAAAACTATTATTGTGACAGATTTTTGGTTAAGCCCTATTTTCTTATGGGAAACAACTTGCATGTTAATCTTCAGAAAGGACCATCCCCCCCTTTTATAATTACCACAGATCACACTCTCCACGCAATTAGTCCTCACAGCAACTATTTCATAGTTGCTCCCAGCTTCTGATGGCAATAAGGCGGGATAAATGTAAGGCACGAATCTGTTGCCTGTCCGCGCTTTTTAATGATTTGCAGGGAAGCCTGTAACCTGATCTCAAAAATGGCTTCCTCTGTGCTCTTCCCTACGGCCACATTAAACACGTCAGCCTTGCATCCTGGTAGAAATGTGGATTAACTGTTCTTGACCACCCTACCCCATCCCAAGTCTCTTTCACCTTGGAGGCGAATGAGCAGTTTGCAGCACCCTGCTTAATACCCAGGGGTGGCACTGTTAGCACTGCTGCCTCACAGCGCCAGGGGCAGGGTTCACTTCCAGCCTTGGGAACTCTGTGTGGTGTTTGCACTTTCTCCCCGTGTCTCCGTGGGTTTCCTCCCACAGTCCAAAGATGTGCAGGTTAGGTGGACTGGCCACGCTAAATTTCCCCTTCGTGTCCAAAGATGTGCAGGTTGCGTGGGGTTATTGGGTTACGCCGATAGGGCGGGGGAGTGGGCCTAGGTCGGGTGCTATTTCAGAAAGAGGATCGGTGTAAACTCGATGGGCCAAATGGCCTCCTTCTGCCTTGTAGGTATCCTCGGTTCCACTTTCGACACCTTTCTGGGTCTTTGGGAGGCTCAGGGTCTGCCCATTGTGAACGCCTATCACCATCGCCTCAGTACCACGTTTCCTCTGATCTTGAACTGTTATCGAGCAGACTTTAAAACAGAACCCCATCCATTTTACTCCAAAACATAATCTTTTAAACCTCATCATTGTAACGTACTGCTCTGTCATAAATACCTCCTTTCAAGTGGTGCTGTACCCTAAATTACAGTTAACCATGAATGGGTTAGATATTTAAGATGTATCTGCTCGACATTAACCAGATGTGCCTCCGGAGTCCTCTCCAGATTTTATTTGTTTTTCACAATCACCCCACTCCGAATCTCTGGACATCCTCCCAGTGTTTGACAGCGAATCGAGTTCCACTTGTCACTTCTGCCGTGGAGGAAACTTGCCGGCTGCTTTGCGCACAGCAAGCTCCCACAACCAGATCAAAACAGGTGGCTTGCTGCAGGAGCGTTGATTGAGGGATCTGACGTCGGCAGGGCCACCGGGAGCAACCCGCCCCCAGCTCTTCCCTCCGTGAACATGTGGGGTAATAACAATAATCTTCATTATTGTCGCAAGTAGGCTTACAGTAACACTGCAATGAAGTTCCTGTGAAAATCCCCTCGTCGCCACATTCCGGCGCCTGTTCGGGTACACGGAGGGAGAATTCAGAATGTCCAATTCACCTAACAAGCACGTCTTTCGGGACTTGTGGGAGGAAACCGGAGCGCCCGGGGGAAACCCACGCAGACCGCGGGGAGATCGTGCAGACTCCGCACAGACAGTGACCCAAGCCGGGAATCGAACCCGGGCCCCTGGAGCTGTGCAGCAGCAGTGCTAACCACCGTCGGTGACCCTCGTGCGTGAGGGCAGGGGAGGGCACAGCGCAGCGTGGGCTCCCCTCAGCAGCGTGTCGGTTCCCCCTCAGTACCACGGCGGAGGAGTCAGCCTGGGTCACGTGCTGCAATCTCTGCGGAGTCGGACTCGAGCCCCGCTCCCGAGGCAAACGTGCGGCCCAGCGGGTCACCATTCCCAGCAGCTGGCTCTGATAAGCCTTGCCCCTGTCGATCTGAGAGTCCCGCCCGCCTCTGATCAGCTTCCAAGCGAAGCCACAACGGCATGCGGTTTGTAAACCTGAGTGTGGCTCCGCCTCAACACCAGTCAGCCATCAGTTTGGCAACAAAGCAACTCCCCAGAGCTGTGCTGTGCACACTGATATCAAACCGAGCAGTTGAATAGCTGACGACATTCCCGCTGCTTGGTGGCCTGAGGGAGGCGGAGTCCCTTTCTTGATCCCGGACTTCCAATTCCGAGTACTGTCCAGAGTCCGTAACCCGGCAACAGCATTATCGGTACAGCATCTTAGACTTAGTAGAACAGCTTGAGGCGCCTCGCAGGAGTGATGTCCAGCTGGAATCGACACTGAGCCAGATAAGGAAACAGTTTGTTCAAAGAGGTTGCTTTTGGGGAGAGAGGTGTTGCTAACTTTTGGTTCAATTGGCTCTGTTTTATAACCTTTGCTCTCGAGTCGCCAGGTATCTTTATGATACCTCCACGAGGTTCAAGTTCAAGTAATGATCAACGACTCAACACACCAATTAGTAAGATTCAAATCCAAGCACATTTATTATACACAGTAAATCACGACTCATGCATAAACTCTACTTTCTAGGCTATTTCTATCATTAACAGGCCTATACTTAGCTTTGGACTGGCCCACCAGGTCAGGGGAACAAATGGCCTTTCGTTCAGGTCCTGAGTCTGCGGGATTCAAAGCTGGTATGGACTTGTAGCTCGGAGCGCCTATCTCGTAGCGAGCGTTGACTTGATACTTACTTGTTTGGAGGGTGCTGGACAGTTCACTCTCAGGGGTTGCTTCGCGTTGCTGAGTGACCCTGTCAAGAAGGACGATTTGAACTTGGGGGCTTTGCTTTATAGTCCCCAGGGGCTTCCCGCCCTTTGGGGCGGACCCCGTACCTGGTTCCAAGTGATTGGACTTTGTCCCAATCGCTTGGTTCGATTTCTCCAATACTGGAGCGGTTCCCTGATCGATGGGCGGTCTTGAGGTGTCCGTTAACCTCTTTTGTGTTGGCTCCTGCTGGCGCCGAGGAGTCTGGCTTGGCTTTGTTTACCTTAAAATGTTTCGATTGTTCCCGGGGATCGCTCATTACTATGTAGCTGGCTGCTACATTACTATGTAGATGGCTGCTTGTATCAATGCTGTCTGGGTTTCTGCAGAGTCTAATACGCAGTAAACTTGCTCCTGCTGGTTTTTGCCTGTGTTGGCTGAATTTCCCTTCAGCCTTTGCGGTTCTCCATTTTAAGCCGGGAAGTGGCCAACCCAGGTGGCTACAGAGGCGAGGAGGTTCAGGGAGGGAATTCAAGAGGTTGGGGCCCAGGGCGAGGCCAGAATTGAGATCCTAAACGAGGAGGGATGTTTCCTCTTGTGGGCGAGTGCAGGATCCCCTTTTCTACGTTTTGCAACAACAACAGCACTCCGAAAGTACTTTCTCGGCTAAGCAAGCATTTTGGAGACTTCCTAACTTGGCAACTCAGTCCCGAGATGAATGAATGAATGAAAATCGCTTCTTGTCACGAGTGGGCTTCAATTAAGTTATTGTGAAAAGCCCCTAGTCGCCACATTCCGGCGCCTGTTCGGGGAGGCTGTTACGGGAATTGAACCGTGCTGCTGGCCTGCCTTGCTCTGCTTTCAAAGCCAGCGATTTAGCCCAGTGTGCTAAACCAGCCCCAGTCCAGGCCAGCCATTACTGTCCCGGAGCTACAACTGAGTGGCTGGCTTTGGCCATTTCACACACACACAGATGAGTTGACCACCCCTCTAGGGGTCCGGAGTCAGAATCGCAGGACCGTTACAGCACAGTCGGATGCCATTTGGCCCATCGTATCTCCGTACTAGCATCGTGTCTCAGTGCCGTTTCCCCGTAACCCCCTCCTGCACATTGTTTCCATTCAAATAATCATCTAACTCCCTCTTTAAGGCCTCGATTGGACCGGCCTCCCCCACACTCCCAGGCAGCGCATCCCAGACCCCAACCACTCGCTGGGGGGAAAAGGTTTTCCCTCGCGTCACATTTGCTTCTTTGGAAAATCACTTTAAATCTGTGCCCCCTCTCGCTCTCGATCATGTTACGAGGGGGGGACAGTTTCTCCCGATCTACTCTGTGCAGCCACCTCGTGATTTTGGACATCTCTATCAAATCCCCTCCGTCTTCTCTCCGAGGGGAACAGTCCCGGCCTCTCCCAATCGATCCTCATCACTGAAGTCTCTCACCCCCGGAACCGTTCTTGTGAACCTCCTCTGCGCTCTCTCCAATGTGTTCACATCCTTCCGATAGTGTGGCCCAGAACTGTCCACAATATTCCAGCTGAGGGCTAACTAGTGTCTGGTGTAAGTTCAGTATAACCTCCTTGCTCTTGTACTCTATCTTCAGGACACGCGACAACGCAGAATCGCCGAGCAGAAGCTTATAGCCAAGTTCCGCACACATGAATGCGGCCTCAACCGGGACCTGGGATTCATGTTGCATTACATTCACCCCCCCACCATCTGGCCTGCGAAACCCTACCAACTGTCCTGGCTTGGTACAATTCACCCCTCTTTAACCTGGGGTTACCCCATCTCTGGATCTGTAAAGATTTAATCACCTGCTAATGCTCGCATTCCAAGCATTGTCTGGCATCTTTGAATCTGTCTATATATATGTTTCTGGAACATACCTCTTCATTCACCTGAGCGCTCCAAAAGCTAGTGATTTGAAACAAACCTGTTGGACTTTAACCTCGTGTTGTAAGACTTCTTACTGTGCTCACCCCAGTCCAACGCCGGCACCTCCACATCATGGCTATTAATTAAGTCACATGTAGGCCAGACGGGGTAAGGATGGCAGATTTCCTTCGCTGACAGTGAACCTGATGGCCTTTTAATGTTGGTTTTGTCGTCACCGCTACCTGGACAAATTTATTAATTCCATCAACTGATGCGAAATCCCAGAAAACTCCGGGATTATTGTCGGAGTTACTGGCCCAGACCTCTAGGTTACTGGCCCAGCAACGCAACCGGCCTGTCACTGAAACAGCTCAGGGTGTTACAATACAGGCACCGGCAGCAATGGAATAGCTCAGTCATGTTCAGTGCCCTGCTACCCTGTCTGGATATTTAAATCCGGAGCTGCTTGGGGTAGTCCTGGAGGTGCACCATCAGGGGGCACCATTGCCTGTCTGATTTAAGGCTGCCTGTTCAACCTTCAGGGCCCCGACTGGCATTCACTTTGCACACATCGTCCAAACCTTCCGCGCCTCTTAGCACAATCGGCGAAAGTGCAGTTGAATAAAGGAGTGGACATTGTACGTGGAGTGTTTGAACACTGCGGGACGCCAGCAAACACAGAGCTCTTCCGCAGGAAAGAAATAGCGCGAGAGGGAGCGAGCGGGGGATCCAGGACAGACCCAGACGTGGGCAAAGGAAATCTTCCCCAGTAATCCAGAGATTTGGAAACCGTAGAGTCAGAATCATTTTATAAGACCAGACGGCGTGGGGCAGAAGCGGGCCACTCGGCCCATCGAGTTTGCACCGGCTCTTGGAAAGAGCACCCTACCCAAGGTCAACACCTCCACCCTATCCCCATAACCCAGTAACCCCACCCAACACTAAGGGCAATTTTGGACACTAAGGGGCAATTTATCATGGCCAATCCACCTAACCTGCACATCTTTGGACTTGTGGGAGGAAACCGGAGCACCCGGAGGAAACCCACGCACACACGGGGAGGACGTGCAGACTCCGCACTGACAGTGACCCGAGCCGGGAATCGAACCTGGGACCCTGGAGCTGTGAAGCAATTGTGCTAACCACAATGCTACCGCGCTGCCCAATGAGATCGTGACTGATCTGATGTGATAATCCTCAACTCCAGTTTCCCCGCCTTAACCCTCGATCCCCTCACTGATTAACTCCACTTCCCCCGCCTTATCCCCGTAACCCTCGATCCCCTCACTGATTAACTCCACTTCCCCCGCCTTATCCCCGTAACCCTCGATCCCCTCACTGATTAACTCCACTTCCCCCGCCTTATCCCCGTAACCCTCGATCCCTGCACTGATTAACTCCACTTCCCCCGCCTTATCCCCGTAACCCTCGATCCCCTCACTGATTAACTCCACTTCCCCCGCCTTACCCCGTAACCCTCGATCCCCTCACTGATCTATCTCGGCCTTGAACACACTTAACGACCCGGCCTCCACAGCTCTCTGCGGTAATGAATTCCACAGAGTCCCGACTTGTCCCACCTCAAACACCCTGCAGTCAAAGTCAAGTCTAAAATTACTCCGTCTTGTACGGATTGGGGGCGAAACAATGGCCCATGATCGGCCCAGTAAACCCGCGTCCATCCAGCTGGGAAGGAAGGACACAGTAGAAAGTCGCTGCCCTCCGCCGTGGACTAGCTCTTGCTCTCAGTTGCCAATCGCTGCATAGTACGGAGAGACCGAGGTGATAAATGATGGGGGCCGTGGGCGCAACATTCTCCTCCCCATGTGTGAATCAGTGGTTGGATTTAATCCCCCCCCCCCCCCCCATATCTCGCACTGCTTCAAGCAGCTCCCTGATCGAACATCCGCCCGCAGTGACAGGTGAGACGTAAAAAATAGGACCAGGAGGAGGCCATTCAGCCCTCTCAGTCTCCTTTTCCTAGTATGGTCATGGCTGATCATCCAACTCAGTAGCCTGATTTCCCCCCCCCCCCCCCTCTTTCTATGATCCCCTTTGCCCCATAGTGCTGTATCTAACTACCTCTTGAAAACAGTGTTTTGGTTTCAACTGCTTTCTGCCGTAGCAACTTCCACTCTCTGGGTAAAGACATGTCTCCCCATCTCTGTCCTCAATGGTCTCCCCCGTATCCTCAGACTGTGGCCCCTGGGTCTGGACACCCCCCACCATCGGGAACATCCTTCCTGCATCGACCCTGTCCAGTCTCCCCCCCCCCCCCCCCCCCCCCCCCCACCATCGGGAACATCCTTCCTGCATCGACCCTGTCCAGTCCTGTTAGAGTTTTATAGGTTTCTATGAGAACCCCCCCTCGTTCATTGCAAATACAGACCTAACCGACTCAATCTCTCCTCGTACGTCAGTCCCGCCATCCCAGGAATCAGTCTGGTAAACCTTCGCTGCTCTCCCTCGAGAGCAAGAACATCCTTCATCAGACAAGGAGACCAAAACTGCCCACAATACTCCAGGTGTGACCTCACCAAGACCCCTGTATAATCGCAGCAACACATCCCTGCTCCTGCACTCGAATCCTCTCGCTATGAACGCTAACATACCATTTGCCTTCTTTACCGCCTGCTGTACCTGCGCGCTTACCTTCAGTGACGGGTGTACGAGGACACCAGGTCCCGCTGCACACACCCCTCCTAATTTACGGCCATGCAGATAATAATCTGCTTCCCCGTGTTTGCTGCCAAAGTGGATAACCTCGCATTGATCCAGATGATGTCCCTCTTTCTCTCTGCCTCCCTCTCTGTCTCCGTCTGTCTCTCGGTCGCTCTCTCTGGTGTTAACGCTCCACACAACCCCTCGCCCCACTTCGCCATCTCACCGCATCAACAAGGCTCTCTCCGTGCTCTTCAATCGCGGTCACGTTCTCACCACACCCCGGGCAAAGAATATATAAATCCGCTGGGATTCATTTGTGACAGTAATAATAATGCTAATCTTTATTGTCACAAGTAGGCTTACATTAACACTGCAATGAAGTCCCTCTGAAAACCCCCCCCCCCCCCCCGCGCGCATATCGACTAATTCTGCTACTTTTCAACCATGGACCGTTGACTTGTTTCAAAAATAAGTCATTTGCGAATTGTGCTGTTCGTCTTGTCAGTTTAATATATAACATTTAAACAACCTGTATGAAATAGTGTCTAATATTCTCATCGAGAGGTCGGATACTTACTAATATCGGACATTTTGCAAAGTACCATCGATGTGTCAAAGCAGTTTAATCCCGTTTTATACAGCGGCTGGTGTTTGCGTTCAGTGTAAAGTCGGAACGCCGTGCAGAATACTCACCGAACCCACCCCCCAGAGTGGTGTTTTCTTCATTCTTTTGTCTGGGTGTTGCCCGTCCCGAATCGTCCTTGAGCTGAGCGGGTCTCGCTCGGCCATTCCAGGAGTGGTGGGGGGGGGTGCAGTTGAAAGTCAGCCACGTCGCTGTGTGGGGGGTCTGGAGTCACGTGTAGGCCAGACTGGGGGTAAGGACGGCAGATTTCCCTCCCGAAAGAGAGGGCATTAGTGCGGCAGATGGGTCTGTACGGCCATCGGCGACGGTCTCGCGGTCGCAATCCCGGATTTGAATCATTCCAGCGGCTGCCGTGGTGGGATTTGAACCCGCGGCCGCCGTCACTCCCCGTGGGACGGACCGCGTGCTGCTGTTGCGCCTGCGGGGGGGGGAGCTGCCACCCCTTTGTTGTCACCTCGCTCTCTGCTCTCACTGACCGCTCTCCTCTTCTCTCTCTCCCCAGTGGTTCCAGTAGCAGCATGGTTGCCATTGACAACAAGATCGAACAAGCCATGGTAAGGGTGAGCCTTTTGTAAGTGGGTGGGGGGGGCGCAGTGAAGGGGAGACGGAAACGTGCACACACAGATATTTAAGACGAGGGCGGTTTAGGGAGGTTATGCTGCAATTGT
>NC_092737.1:21668197-21790697 GCF_047496885.1 Scyliorhinus torazame
GTGTTACTGAGGCTGTTGTTGGTGTGTGTGTGCGATAATTAGGTTGTTGTTGGTGTGTGTGTGTGTGATACTGAGGCTGTTGTTGGTGTGTGTGTGTGATACTGAGGTTGTTGTTGGTGTGTGTGTGTGTGATACTGAGGCTGTTGTTGGTGTGTGTGTGTGTGTGTGTGATACTGAGGCTGTTGTTGGTGTGTGTGTGATACTGAGGCTGTTGTTGGTGTGTGTGTGTGTGTGTGTGTGATACTGAGGCTGTTGTTGGTGTGTGTGTGTGTGTGTGTGTGTGAGAGATACTGAGGCTGTTGTTGGTGTGTGTGTGTGTGTGATACTGAGGTTGTTGTTGGTGTGTGTGTTTGTGATACTGAGGCTGTTGTTGGTGTGTGTGTGTGTGTGATACTGAGGTTGTTGTTCGCGTGTGTGTGTGTGACTCTGAGGTTGTTGTTGGTGTGTGTGTGTGATACTGAGGCTGTTGTTGGTGTGTGTGTGTGTGATACTGAGGCTGTTGTTGGTGTGTGTATGTGTGATACTGAGGTTGTTGTTGGTTTGTGTGTGTGTGTGTGATACTGAGGTTGTTGTTGGTGTGTGTGTGTGTGATACTGAGGTTGTTGTCGGTGTGTGTGTATGTGTGAGACACTGAGGTTGTTGTTGGTGTGTGTGTGATACTGAGGTTGTTGTTGGTGTGTGTGTGTGTGTGTGTGGGATACTGAGGCTGTTGGTGTGTGTGATACGGAGGCTGTTGTTGGTGTGTGTGTGTGTGATACTGAGGTTGTTGTTGGTGTGTGTGTGTGATACTGAGGCTGTTGTTGGTGTGTGTGTGTGTGATACTGAGGTTGTTGTTGGTGTGTGTGTGTGTGATACTGAGGCTGTTGTTGGTGTGTGTGTGTGTGATACTGAGGCTGTTGTTGGTGTGTGTGTGATACTGAGGGTTTTGGTGTGTGAGATACTGAGGCTGTTGTTGGTGTGTGTGTGTGATACTGAGGCTGTTGGTGTGTGTGATACGGAGGCTGTTGTTGGTGTGTGTGTGTGTGATACTGAGGTTGTTGTTGGTGTGTGTGTGTGATACTGAGGCTGTTGTTGGTGTGTGTGTGTGTGATACTGAGGTTGTTGTTGGTGTGTGTGTGTGTGATACTGAGGCTGTTGTTGGTGTGTGTGTGTGTGATACTGAGGCTGTTGTTGGTGTGTGTGTGTGATACTGAGGTTGTTGTTGGTGTGTGTGTGTGTGACACTGAGGTTGTTGTTGGTGTGTGTGTGATACTGAGGCTGTTGTTGGTGTGTGTGTGTGTGTGTGATACTGAGGCTGTTGTTGGTGTGTGTGTGTGTGTGTGATACTGAGGCTGTTGTTGGTGTCTGTGTGTGTGTGTGTGATACTGAGGTTTTTGTTTGGTGTGTGTGTGTGATACTGAGGTTGTTGTTGGTGTGTCTGTGTGATACTGAGGCTGTTGTTGGTGTGTGTGTGTGTGTGTGTGATACTGAGGTTGTTGGTGTGTGTGTGTGCGAGATACTGAGGTTGTTGGTGTGTGTGTGTGATACTGAGGTTGTTGTTTGGTGTGTGTGTGTGTGTGATACTGAGGCTGTTGTAGGTGTGTGTGTGATACTGAGGCTGTTGTTGGTGTGTGTGTGTGTGTGATACTGAGGTTGTTGTTTGGTGTGTGTGTGTGTGTGTGATACTGTGGTTGTTGTTGGTGTGTGTGTGTGTGATACTGAGGTTGTTGTTGGTGTGTGTGTGTGTGACACTGAGGTTGTTGTTGGTGTGTGTGTGTGTGTTACTGAGGCTATTGTTGGTGTGTGTGTGTGTGATACTGAGGTTGTTGTTGCTGTGTGTGTAATACTGAGGCTGTTGTTGGTGTGTGTGTGTGAGATACTGAGGCTGTTGTTGGTGTGTGTGTGTGATACTGAGGCTGTTGTTGGTGTGTGTGTGTGTGATACTGAGGTTGTTGTTGGTGTGTGTGTGTGTGATACTGAGGCTGTTGTTGGTGTGTGTGTGTGTGATACTGAGGCTGTTGTTGGTGTGTGTGTGATACTGAGGTTTTTGGTGTGTGTTATACTGAGGCTGTTGTTGGTGTGTGTGTGATACTGAGGCTGTTGTTGGTGTGTGTGTGATACTGAGGTTTTTGGTGTGTGTGATACTGAGGCTGTTGTTGGTGTGTGTGTGTGTGTGATACTGAGGCTGTTGTTGGTGTGTGTGTGTGTGTGTGTGATACTGAGGTTTTTGTTTGGTGTGTGTGTGTGATACTGAGGTTGTTGTTGGTGTGTCTGTGTGATACTGAGGCTGTTGTTGGTGTGTGTGTGTGTGTGTGTGTGTGTGTGATACTGAGGTTGTTGGTGTGTGTGTGTGCGAGATACTGAGGTTGTTGGTGTGTGTGTGTGATACTGAGGTTGTTGTTTGGTGTGTGTGTGTGTGTGTGATACTGAGGCTGTTGTAGGTGTGTGTGTGATACTGAGGCTGTTGTTGGTGTGTGTGTGTGTGTGTGATACTGAGGTTGTTGTTTGGTGTGTGTGTGTGTGTGTGTGTGATACTGTGGTTGTTGTTGGTGTGTGTGTGTGTGATACTGAGGCTGTTGTTGGTGTGTGTGTGTGTGATACTGAGGTTGTTGGTGTGTGTGTGCGAGATACTGAGGCTGTTGTTGGTGTGTGTGTGTGTGATACTGAGGTTGTTGTTGGTGTGTGTGTGTGATACTGAGGCTGTTGGTGTGTGTGTGTGCGAGATACTGAGGCTGTTGTTGGTGTGTGTGTGATACTGAGGTTGTTGTTGGTGTGTGTGTGTGTGTGTGTGATACTGAGGCTGTTGTTGGTGTGTGTGTGTGTGTGTGATACTGAGGCTGTTGTTGGTGTGTGTGTGTGTGTGATACTGAGGTTGTTGTCTGTGTGTGTGTGATACTGAGGTTGTTGGTGTGTGTGTGTGTGACACTGAGGATGTTGTTGGTGTGTGTGTGTGTGAGACACTTAGGTTGTTGTTTGTGTGTGTGTGTGTGATACTGAGGTTGTTGTTGGTGTGTGTGTGTGTGACACTGAGGTTTTTGTTGGTGTGTGTGTGATACTGAGGCTGTTGTTGGTGTGTGTGTGTGATACTGAGGTTGTTGTTGGTGTGTGTGTGTGTGACACTGAGGTTGTTGTTGGTGTGTGTGTGATACTGAGGCTGTTGTTGGTGTGTGTGTGTGATACTGAGGTTGTTGTTGGTGTGTGTGTGTGACACCGATGTTGTTGTTGGTGTGTGTGTGATACTGAGGCTGTTGTTGGTGTGTATGTGTGATACTGAGGTTGTTGTTGGGGTGTGTGTGTGTGTGACACTGAGGTTGTTGTTGCTGTGTGTGTGGTACTGAGGCTGTTGTTGGTATGTGTGTGTGATACTGAGGTTGTTGTTGGTGTGCGTGTGTGACACTGAGGATGTTGTTGGTGTGTGTGTGTGAGACACTTAGGTTGTTGTTTGTGTGTGTGTGTGTGATACTGAGGTTGTTGTTGGTGTGTGTGTGTGTGTGACACTGAGGTTGTTGTTGGTGTGTGTGTGTGTGTGTGTTACTGAGGCTGTTGTTGGTGTGTGTGTGCGATAATGAGGTTGCTTTTGGTGTCTGTGTGTGTGATACTGAGGCTGTTGTTGGTGTGTGTGTGTGATACTGAGGTTGTTGTTGGTGTGTGTGTGATACTGAGGTTGTTGTTGGGGTGTGTGTGTGACACTGAGGTTGTTGGTGTGTGTGTGTGATACTGAGGCTGTTGTTGCGTGTGTGTGTGATACTGAGGCTGTTGTTGCGTGTGTGTGTGATACTGAGGTTGTTGGTGTGTGTGTGTGCGAGATACTGAGGCTGTTGTTGGTGTGTGTGTGTGTGATACTGAGGTTGTTGTTGGTGTGTGTGTGTGATACTGAGGCTGTTGGTGTGTGTGTGTGCGAGATACTGAGGCTGTTGTTGGTGTGTGTGTGATACTGAGGTTGTTGTTGGTGTGTGTGTGTGATACTGAGGCTGTTGTTGGTGTGTGTGTGTGTGTGTGATACTGAGGCTGTTGTTGGTGTGTGTGTGTGTGTGATACTGAGGTTGTTGTCTGTGTGTGTGTGATACTGAGGTTGTTGGTGTGTGTGTGTGTGACACTGAGGATGTTGTTGGTGTGTGTGTGTGTGAGACACTTAGGTTGTTGTTTGTGTGTGTGTGTGTGATACTGAGGTTGTTGTTGGTGTGTGTGTGTGTGACACTGAGGTTTTTGTTGGTGTGTGTGTGATACTGAGGCTGTTGTTGGTGTGTGTGTGTGATACTGAGGTTGTTGTTGGTGTGTGTGTGTGTGACACTGAGGTTGTTGTTGGTGTGTGTGTGATACTGAGGCTGTTGTTGGTGTGTGTGTGTGATACCGATGTTGTTGTTGGTGTGTGTGTGATACTGAGGCTGTTGTTGGTGTGTATGTGTGATACTGAGGTTGTTGTTGGGGTGTGTGTGTGTGTGACACTGAGGTTGTTGTTGCTGTGTGTGTGGTACTGAGGCTGTTGTTGGTATGTGTGTGTGATACTGAGGTTGTTGTTGGTGTGCGTGTGTGACACTGAGGATGTTTTTGGTGTGTGTGTGTGAGACACTTAGGTTGTTGTTTGTGTGTGTGTGTGTGATACTGAGGTTGTTGTTGGTGTGTGTGTGTGTGTGTGTGTGTTACTGAGGCTGTTGTTGGTGTGTGTGTGCGATAATGAGGTTGTTGTTGGTGTCTGTGTGTGTGATACTGAGGCTGTTGTTGGTGTGTGTGTGTGATACTGAGGTTGTTGTTGGTGTGTGTGTGATACTGAGGTTGTTGTTGGGGTGTGTGTGTGACACTGAGGTTGTTGGTGTGTGTGTGTGATACTGAGGCTGTTGTTGCGTGTGTGTGTGATACTGAGGCTGTTGTTGCGTGTGTGTGTGATACTGAGGTTGTTGTTGGTGTGTGTGTGTGTCATACTGAGGCTGTTGTTGGTGTGTGTGTGTGTGTGATACTGAGGTTGTTGTTCGCGTGTGTGTGTGTGACACTGAGGTTGTTCTTGGTGTGTGTGTGTGATACTGAGGCTGTTGTTGGTGTGTGTGTGTGATACTGAGGCTGTTGTTGGTGTGTGTGTGTGTGATACTGAGGTTGTTGTTGGTTTGTGTGTGTGTGTGTGATACTGAGGTTGTTGTTGGCGTGTATGTATGTGACACTGAGGATGTTGTTGTTGCTGTGTGTGTGATACTGAGGCTGTTGTTGGTGTGTGTGTGTGATACTGAGGTTGTTGTTGGTGTGTGTGTGTGACACTGATGATGTTGTTGGTGTGTGTGTGTGAGACACTTAGGTTGTTGTTTGTGTGTGTGTGTGTGATACTGAGGTTGTTGTTGGTGTGTGTGTGTGTAACACTGAGGTTGTTGTCGGTGTGTGTGTTTGTGTGTGTTACTGAGGCTATTGTTGGTGTGTGTGTGTGATACTGAGGTTGTTGTTGCTGTGTGTGTGATACTGAGGCTGTTGTTGGTGTGTGTGTGTGAGATACTGAGGCTGTTGTTGGTGTGTGTGTGTGATACTGAGGCTGTTGGTGTGTGTGATACGGAGGCTGTTGTTGGTGTGTGTGTGTGTGATACTGAGGTTGTTGTTGGTGTGTGTGTGTGATACTGAGGCTGATGTTGGTGTGTGTGTGTGTGATACTGAGGTTGTTGTTGGTGTGTGTGTGTGTGATACTGAGGCTGTTGTTGGTGTGTGTGTGTGTGATACTGAGGCTGTTGTTGGTGTGTGTGTGATACTGAGGTTTTTGGTGTGTGTGATACTGAGGCTGTTGTTGGTGTGTGTGTGATACTGAGGTTTTTGGTGTGTGTGATACTGAGGCTGTTGTTGGTGTGTGTGTGTGTGATACTGAGGCTGTTGTTGGTGTGTGTGTGTGTGTGTGATACTGAGGTTTTTGTTTGGTGTGTGTGTGATACTGAGGTTCTTGTTGGTGTGTCTGTGTGATACTGAGGCTGTTGTTGGTGTGTGTGTGTGTGTGTGTGATACTGAGGTTGTTGGTGTGTGTGTGTGATACTGAGGTTGTTGTTTGGTGTGTGTGTGTGTGTGATACTGGGGCTGTTGTAGGTGTGTGTGTGTGATACTGAGGTTGTTGTTTGGTGTGTGTGTGTGATACTGAGGCTGTTGTTGGTGTGTGTGTGTGTGATACTGAGGTTGTTGGTGTGTGTGTGTGCGAGATACTGAGGCTGTTGTTGGTGTGTTTGTGTGTGATACTGAGGTTGTTGTTGGTGTGTGTGTGTCATACTGAGGCTGTTGATGTGTGTGTGTGCGAGATACTGAGGCTGTTGTTGGTGTGTGTGTGATACTGAGGTTGTTGTTGGTGTGTGTGTGTGTGTGTGTGATACTGAGGCTGTTGTTGGTGTGTGTGTGTGTGTGATACTGAGGCTGTTGTTGGTGTGTGTGTGTGTGTGATACTGAGGTTGTTGTTGGTCTGTGTGAGTGTGATACTGAGGTTGTTGGTGTGTGTGTGTGACACTGAGGATGTTGTTGGTGTGTGTGTGTGTGAGACACTTAGGTTGTTGTTTGTGTGTGTGTGTGTGTGATACTGAGGTTGTTGTTAGTGTGTGTGTGTGTGACACTGAGGTTTTTGTTGGTGTGTGTGTGATACTGAGGCTGTTGTTGGTGTGTGTGTGTGATACTGAGGTTGTTGTTGGTGTGTGTGAGTGTGTGACACTGAGGTTGTTGTTGGTGTGTGTGTGATACTGAGGCTGTTGTTGGTGTGTGTGTGTGATACTGAGGTTGTTGTTGGTGTGTGTGTGTGACACTGAGGTTGTTGTTGGTGTGTGTGTGATACTGAGGCTGTTGGTGTGTATGTGTGATACTGAGGTTGTTGTTGGGGTGTGTGTGTGTGTGACACTGAGGTTGTTGTTGCTGTGTGTGTGATACTGAGGCTGTTGTTGGTGTGTGTGTGTGATACTGAGGTTGTTGTTGGTGTGCTTGTGTGACACTGAGGATGTTGTTGGTGTGTGTGTGTGAGACACTTAGGTTGTTGTTTGTGTGTGTGTGTGTGATACTGAGGTTGTTGTTGGTGTGTGTGTGTGTGTGACACTGAGGTTGTTGTTGGTGTGTGTGTGTGTGTGTGTTACTGAGGCTGTTGTTGGTGTGTGTGTGCGATAATGAGGTTGTTGTTGGTGTGTGTGTGTGTGATACTGAGGCTGTTGTTGGTGTGTGTGTGTGATACTGAGGTTGTTGTTGGTGTGTGTGTGTGTGATACTGAGGCTGTTGTTGGTGTGTGTGTGTGTGTGTGTGATACTGAGGCTGTTGTTGGTGTGTGTGTGATACTGAGGCTGTTGTTGGTGTGTGTGTGTGTGTGTGTGTGATACTGAGGCTGTTGTTGGTGTGTGTGTGTGTGTGTGTGAGAGAGATACTGAGGCTGTTGTTGGTGTGTGTGTGTGTGTGATACTGAGGTTGTTGTTCGCGTGTGTGTGTGTGACTCTGAGGTTGTTGTTGGTGTGTGTGTGTGATACTGAGGCTGTTGTTGGTGTGTGTGTGTGTGATACTGAGGCTGTTGTTGGTGTGTGTGTGTGTGATACTGAGGTTGTTGTTGGTTTGTGTGTGTGTGTGTGATACTGAGGCTGTTGTTGGTGTGTGTGTGGGATACTGAGGCTGTTGTTGGTGTGTGTGTGTGTGTGACACTGAGGTTGTTGTTGGTGTGTGTGTGTGTGATACTGAGGTTGTTGTCGGTGTGTGTGTATGTGTGAGACACTGAGGTTGTTGTTGGTGTGTGTGTGATACTGAGGTTGTTGTTGGTGTGTGTGTGTGTGTGTGTGGGATACTGAGGCTGCTGGTGTGTGTGATACGGAGGCTGTTGTTGGTGTGTGTGTGTGTGATACTGAGGCTGTTGTTGGTGTGTGTGTGTGTGATACTGAGGCTGTTGTTGGTGTGTGTGTGATACTGAGGGTTTTGGTGTGTGTGATACTGAGGCTGTTGTTGGTGTGTGTGTGATACTGAGGTTTTTGGTGTGTGTGATACTGAGGCTGTTGTTGGTGTGTGTGTGTGTGTGTGATACTGAGGCTGTTGTTGGTGTCTGTGTGTGTGTGTGTGATACTGAGGTTTTTGTTTGGTGTGTGTGTGTGATACTGAGGTTGTTGTTGGTGTGTCTGTGTGATACTGAGGCTGTTGTTGGTGTGTGTGTGTGATACTGAGGTTGTTGTTGGTGTGTGTGTGTGACACTGATGATGTTGTTGGTGTGTGTGTGTGAGACACTTAGGTTGTTGTTTGTGTGTGTGTGTGTGATACTGAGGTTGTTGTTGGTGTGTGTGTGTGTAACACTGAGGTTGTTGTTGGTGTGTGTGTGTGTGTGTGTTACTGAGGCTATTGTTGGTGTGTGTGTGTGATACTGAGGTTGTTGTTGCTGTGTGTGTGATACTGAGGCTGTTGTTGGTGTGTGTGTGTGAGATACTGAGGCTGTTGTTGGTGTGTGTGTGTGATACTGAGGCAGTTGGTGTGTGTGATACGGAGGCTGTTGTTGGTGTGTGTGTGTGTGATACTGAGGTTGTTGTTGGTGTGTGTGTGTGATACTGAGGCTGATGTTGGTGTGTGTGTGTGTGATACTGAGGTTGTTGTTGGTGTGTGTGTGTGTGATACTGAGGCTGTTGTTGGTGTGTGTGTGATACTGAGGTTTTTGGTGTGTGTGATACTGAGGCTGTTGTTGGTGTGTGTGTGTGTGATACTGAGGCTGTTGTTGGTGTGTGTGTGTGTGTGTGATACTGAGGTTTTTGTTTGGTGTGTGTGTGATACTGAGGTTCTTGTTGGTGTGTCTGTGTGATACTGAGGCTGTTGTTGGTGTGTGTGTGTGTGTGTGATACTGAGGTTTTTGTTTGGTGTGTGTGTGATACTGAGGTTCTTGTTGGTGTGTCTGTGTGATACTGAGGCTGTTGTTGGTGTGTGTGTGTGTGTGTGTGATACTGAGGTTGTTGGTGTGTGTGTGTGATACTGAGGTTGTTGTTTGGTGTGTGTGTGTGTGTGATACTGGGGCTGTTGTAGGTGTGTGTGTGTGATACTGAGGTTGTTGTTTGGTGTGTGTGTGTGATACTGAGGTTGTTGTTGGTGTGTGTGTGTGATACTGAGGCTGTTGTTGGTGTGTGTGTGTGTGATACTGAGGTTGTTGGTGTGTGTGTGTGCGAGATACTGAGGCTGTTGTTGGTGTGTTTGTGTGTGATACTGAGGTTGTTGTTGGTGTGTGTGTGCCATACTGAGGCTGTTGATGTGTGTGTGTGCGAGATACTGAGGCTGTTGTTGGTGTGTGTGTGATACTGAGGTTGTTGTTGGTGTGTGTGTGTGTGTGTGTGATACTGAGGCTGTTGTTGGTGTGTGTGTGTGTGTGATACTGAGGCTGTTGTTGGTGTGTGTGTGTGTGTGATACTGAGGTTGTTGTTGGTCTGTGTGAGTGTGATACTGAGGTTGTTGGTGTGTGTGTGTGACACTGAGGATGTTGTTGGTGTGTGTGTGTGTGAGACACTTAGGTTGTTGTTTGTGTGTGTGTGTGTGTGATACTGAGGTTGTTGTTGGTGTGTGTGTGTGTGACACTGAGGTTTTTGTTGGTGTGTGTGTGATACTGAGGCTGTTGTTGGTGTGTGTGTGTGATACTGAGGTTGTTGTTGGTGTGTGTGTGTGTGTGACACTGAGGTTGTTGTTGGTGTGTGTGTGATACTGAGGCTGTTGTTGGTGTGTGTGTGTGATACTGAGGTTGTTGTTGGTGTGTGTGTGTGACACTGAGGTTGTTGTTGGTGTGTGTGTGATACTGAGGCTGTTGGTGTGTATGTGTGATACTGAGGTTGTTGTTGGGGTGTGTGTGTGTGACACTGAGGTTGTTGTTGCTGTGTGTGTGATACTGAGGCTGTTGTTGGTATGTGTGTGTGATACTGAGGTTGTTGTTGGTGTGCTTGTGTGACACTGAGGATGTTGTTGGTGTGTGTGTGTGAGACACTTAGGTTGTTGTTTGTGTGTGTGTGTGTGATACTGAGGTTGTTGTTGGTGTGTGTGTGTGTGTGACACTGAGGTTGTTGTTGGTGTGTGTGTGTGTGTGTGTTACTGAGGCTGTTGTTGGTGTGTGTGTGCGATAATGAGGTTGTTGTTGGTGTGTGTGTGTGTGATACTGAGGCTGTTGGTGTGTGTGTGTGATACTGAGGTTGTTGTTGGTGTGTGTGTGTGTGATACTGAGGCTGTTGTTGGTGTGTGTGTGTGTGTGTGTGATACTGAGGCTGTTGTTGGTGTGTGTGTGATACTGAGGCTGTTGTTGGTGTGTGTGTGTGTGTGTGTGTGATACTGAGGCTGTTGTTGGTGTGTGTGTGTGTGTGTGTGTGAGAGAGATACTGAGGCTGTTGTTGGTGTGTGTGTGTGTGTGATACTGAGGTTGTTGTTGGTGTGTGTGTTTGTGATACTGAGGCTGTTGTTGGTGTGTGTGTGTGTGTGATACTGAGGTTGTTGTTCGCGTGTGTGTGTGTGACTCTGAGGTTGTTGTTGGTGTGTGTGTGTGATACTGAGGCTGTTGTTGGTGTGTGTGTGTGTGATACTGAGGCTGTTGTTGGTGTGTGTGTGTGTGATACTGAGGTTGTTGTTGGTTTGTGTGTGTGTGTGATACTGAGGCTGTTGTTGGTGTGTGTGTGGGATACTGAGGCTGTTGTTGGTGTGTGTGTGTGTGTGACACTGAGGTTGTTGTTGGTGTGTGTGTGTGTGACACTGAGGTTTTTGTTGGTGTGTGTGTGATACTGAGGCTGTTGTTGGTGTGTGTGTGTGATACTGAGGTTGTTGTTGGTGTGTGTGTGTGTGTGACACTGAGGTTGTTGTTGGTGTGTGTGTGATACTGAGGCTGTTGTTGGTGTGTGTGTGTGATACTGAGGTTGTTGTTGGTGTGTGTGTGTGACACTGAGGTTGTTGTTGGTGTGTGTGTGATACTGAGGCTGTTGGTGTGTATGTGTGATACTGAGGTTGTTGGGGTGTGTGTGTGTGTGACACTGAGGTTGTTGTTGCTGTGTGTGTGATACTGAGGCTGTTGTTGGTATGTGTGTGTGATACTGAGGTTGTTGTTGGTGTGCTTGTGTGACACTGAGGATGTTGTTGGTGTGTGTGTGTGAGACACTTAGGTTGTTGTTTGTGTGTGTGTGTGTGATACTGAGGTTGTTGTTGGTGTGTGTGTGTGTGTGACACTGAGGTTGTTGTTGGTGTGTGTGTGTGTGTGTGTTACTGAGGCTGTTGTTGGTGTGTGTGTGCGATAATGAGGTTGTTGTTGGTGTGTGTGTGTGTGATACTGAGGCTGTTGTTGGTGTGTGTGTGTGATACTGAGGTTGTTGTTGGTGTGTGTGTGTGTGATACTGAGGCTGTTGTTGGTGTGTGTGTGTGTGTGTGATACTGAGGCTGTTGTTGGTGTGTGTGTGATACTGAGGCTGTTGTTGGTGTGTGTGTGTGTGTGTGTGTGATACTGAGGCTGTTGTTGGTGTGTGTGTGTGTGTGTGTGAGAGAGATACTGAGGCTGTTGTTGGTGTGTGTGTGTGTGTGATACTGAGGTTGTTGTTGGTGTGTGTGTTTGTGATACTGAGGCTGTTGTTGGTGTGTGTGTGTGTGTGATACTGAGGTTGTTGTTCGCGTGTGTGTGTGTGACTCTGAGGTTGTTGTTGGTGTGTGTGTGTGATACTGAGGCTGTTGTTGGTGTGTGTGTGTGTGATACTGAGGCTGTTGTTGGTGTGTGTGTGTGTGATACTGAGGTTGTTGTTGGTTTGTGTGTGTGTGTGTGATACTGAGGCTGTTGTTGGTGTGTGTGGGATACTGAGGCTGTTGTTGGTGTGTGTGTGTGTGTGACACTGAGGTTGTTGTTGGTGTGTGTGTGTGTGATACTGAGGTTGTTGTCGGTGTGTGTGTATGTGTGAGACACTGAGGTTGTTGTTGGTGTGTGTGTGATACTGAGGTTGTTGTTGGTGTGTGTGTGTGTGTGTGTGGGATACTGAGGCTGTTGGTGTGTGTGATACGGAGGCTGTTGTTGGTGGGTGTGTGTGTGATACTGAGGTTGTTGTTGGTGTGTGTGTGTGATACTGAGGCTGTTGTTGGTGTGTGTGTGTGTGATACTGAGGTTGTTGTTGGTTTGTGTGTGTGTGATACTGAGGCTGTTGGTGTGTGTGATACTGAGGCTGTTGTTGGTGTGTGTGTGTGATACTGAGGCTGTTGGTGTGTGTGATACGGAGGCTGTTGTTGGTGTGTGTGTGTGATACTGAGGTTGTTGTTGGTGTGTGTGTGTGATACTGAGGCTGTTGTTGGTGTGTGTGTGTGTGATACTGAGGTTGTTGTTGGTGTGTGTGTGTGTGATACTGAGGCTGTTGTTGGTGTGCGTGTGTGTGATACTGAGGCTGTTGTTGGTGTGTGTGTGATACTGAGGGTTTTGGTGTGTGTGATACTGAGGCTGTTGTTGGTGTGTGTGTGATACTGAGGTTTTTGGTGTGTGTGATACTGAGGCTGTTGTTGGTGTGTGTGTGTGTGTGTGATACTGAGGCTGTTGTTGGTGTCTGTGTGTGTGTGTGTGATACTGAGGTTTTTGTTTGGTGTGTGTGTGTGATACTGAGGTTGTTGTTGGTGTGTCTGTGTGATACTGAGGCTGTTGTTGGTGTGTGTGTGTGATACTGAGGTTGTTGTTGGTGTGTGTGTGTGACACTGATGATGTTGTTGGTGTGTGTGTGTGAGACACTTAGGTTGTTGTTTGTGTGTGTGTGTGTGATACTGAGGTTGTTGTTGGTGTGTGTGTGTGTAACACTGAGGTTGTTGTTGGTGTGTGTGTGTGTGTGTGTTACTGAGGCTATTGTTGCTGTGTGTGTGTGATACTGAGGTTGTTGTTGCTGTGTGTGTGATACTGAGGCTGTTGTTGGTGTGTGTGTGTGAGATACTGAGGCTGTTGTTGGTGTGTGTGTGTGATACTGAGGCTGTTGGTGTGTGTGATACGGAGGCTGTTGTTGGTGTGTGTGTGTGTGATACTGAGGTTGTTGTTGGTGTGTGTGTGTGATACTGAGGCTGATGTTGGTGTGTGTGTGTGTGATACTGAGGTTGTTGTTGGTGTGTGTGTGTGTGATACTGAGGCTGTTGTTGGTGTGTGTGTGTGTGATACTGAGGCTGTTGTTGGTGTGTGTGATACTGAGGTTTTTGGTGTGTGTGATACTGAGGCTGTTGTTGGTGTGTGTGTGATACTGAGGTTTTTGGTGTGTGTGATACTGAGGCTGTTGTTGGTGTGTGTGTGTGTGATACTGAGGCTGTTGTTGGTGTGTGTGTGTGTGTGTGATACTGAGGTTTTTGTTTGGTGTGTGTGTGATACTGAGGTTCTTGTTGGTGTGTCTGTGTGATACTGAGGCTGTTGTTGGTGTGTGTGTGTGTGTGTGTGATACTGAGGTTGTTGGTGTGTGTGTGTGATACTGAGGTTGTTGTTTGGTGTGTGTGTGTGTGTGATACTGGGGCTGTTGTAGGTGTGTGTGTGTGATACTGAGGTTGTTGTTTGGTGTGTGTGTGTGATACTGAGGTTGTTGTTGGTGTGTGTGTGTGATACTGAGGCTGTTGTTGGTGTGTGTGTGTGTGATACTGAGGTTGTTGGTGTGTGTGTGTGCGAGATACTGAGGCTGTTGTTGGTGTGTTTGTGTGTGATACTGAGGTTGTTGTTGGTGTGTGTGTGTCATACTGAGGCTGTTGATGTGTGTGTGTGCGAGATACTGAGGCTGTTGTTGGTGTGTGTGTGATACTGAGGTTGTTGTTGGTGTGTGTGTGTGTGTGTGTGATACTGAGGCTGTTGTTGGTGTGTGTGTGTGTGTGATACTGAGGCTGTTGTTGGTGTGTGTGTGTGTGTGATACTGAGGTTGTTGTTGGTCTGTGTGAGTGTGATACTGAGGTTGTTGGTGTGTGTGTGTGACACTGAGGATGTTGTTGGTGTGTGTGTGTGTGAGACACTTAGGATGTTGTGTGTGTGTGTGATACTGAGGTTGTTGTTGGTGTGTGTGTGTGTGACACTGAGGTTTTTGTTGGTGTGTGTGTGATACTGAGGCTGTTGTTGGTGTGTGTGTGTGATACTGAGGTTGTTGTTGGTGTGTGTGTGTGTGTGACACTGAGGTTGTTGTTGGTGTGTGTGTGATACTGAGGCTGTTGTTGGTGTGTGTGTGTGATACTGAGGTTGTTGTTGGTGTGTGTGTGTGACACTGAGGTTGTTGTTGGTGTGTGTGTGATACTGAGGCTGTTGGTGTGTATGTGTGATACTGAGGTTGTTGTTGGGGTGTGTGTGTGTGTGACACTGAGGTTGTTGTTGCTGTGTGTGTGATACTGAGGCTGTTGTTGGTATGTGTGTGTGATACTGAGGTTGTTGTTGGTGTGCTTGTGTGACACTGAGGATGTTGTTGGTGTGTGTGTGTGAGACACTTAGGTTGTTGTTTGTGTGTGTGTGTGTGATACTGAGGTTGTTGTTGGTGTGTGTGTGTGTGTGACACTGAGGTTGTTGTTGGTGTGTGTGTGTGTGTGTGTTACTGAGGCTGTTGTTGGTGTGTGTGTGCGATAATGAGGTTGTTGTTGGTGTGTGTGTGTGTGATACTGAGGCTGTTGTTGGTGTGTGTGTGTGATACTGAGGTTGTTGTTGGTGTGTGTGTGTGTGATACTGAGGCTGTTGTTGGTGTGTGTGTGTGTGTGATACTGAGGCTGTTGTTGGTGTGTGTGTGATACTGAGGCTGTTGTTGGTGTGTGTGTGTGTGTGTGTGTGATACTGAGGCTGTTGTTGGTGTGTGTGTGTGTGTGTGTGAGAGAGATACTGAGGCTGTTGTTGGTGTGTGTGTGTGATACTGAGGTTGTTGTTGGTGTGTGTATTTGTGATACTGAGGCTGTTGTTGGTGTGTGTGTGTGTGTGATACTGAGGTTGTTGTTCGCGTGTGTGTGTGTGACTCTGAGGTTGTTGTTGGTGTGTGTGTGTGATACTGAGGCTGTTGTTGGTGTGTGTGTGTGTGATACTGAGGCTGTTGTTGGTGTGTGTGTGTGTGATACTGAGGTTGTTGTTGGTTTGTGTGTGTGTGTGTGATACTGAGGCTGTTGTTGGTGTGTGTGTGGGATACTGAGGCTGTTGTTGGTGTGTGTGTGTGTGTGACACTGAGGTTGTTGTTGGTGTGTGTGTGTGTGATACTGAGGTTGTTGTCGGTGTGTGTGTATGTGTGAGACACTGAGGTTGTTGTTGGTGTGTGTGTGATACTGAGGTTGTTGTTGGTGTGTGTGTGTGTGTGTGTGGGATACTGAGGCTGTTGGTGTGTGTGATACGGAGGCTGTTGTTGGTGTGTGTGTGTGTGATACTGAGGTTGTTGTTGGTGTGTGTGTGTGATACTGAGGCTGTTGTTGGTGTGTGTGTGTGTGTGATACTGAGGTTGTTGTTGGTGTGTGTGTGTGTGATACTGAGGCTGTTGTTGGTGTGTGTGTGTGTGATACTGAGGCTGTTGTTGGTGTGTGTGTGATACTGAGGGTTTTGGTGTGTGAGATACTGAGGCTGTTGTTGGTGTGTGTGTGTGATACTGAGGCTGTTGGTGTGTGTGATACGGAGGCTGTTGTTGGTGTGTGTGTGTGTGATACTGAGGTTGTTGTTGGTGTGTGTGTGTGATACTGAGGCTGTTGTTGGTGTGTGTGTGTGTGATACTGAGGTTGTTGTTGGTGTGTGTGTGTGTGATACTGAGGCTGTTGTTGGTGTGTGTGTGTGTGATACTGAGGCTGTTGTTGGTGTGTGTGTGTGTGTGTGTGATACTGAGGCTTTTGTTGGTGTGTGTGTGTGTGTGTGATACTGAGGCTGTTGTTGGTGTGTGTGTGATACTGAGGTTTTTGGTGTGTGTGATACTGAGGCTGTTGTTGGTGTGTGTGTGTGTGTGTGATACTGAGGCTGTTGTTGGTGTCTGTGTGTGTGTGTGTGATACTGAGGTTTTTGTTTGGTGTGTGTGTGTGATACTGAGGTTGTTGTTGGTGTGTCTGTGTGATACTGAGGCTGTTGTTGGTGTGTGTGTGTGTGTGTGTGATACTGAGGTTGTTGGTGTGTGTGTGTGCGAGATACTGAGGTTGTTGGTGTGTGTGTGTGATACTGAGGTTGTTGTTTGGTGTGTGTGTGTGTGTGATACTGAGGCTGTTGTTGGTGTGTGTGTGATACTGAGGTTTTTGGTGTGTGTGATACTGAGGCTGTTGTTGGTGTGTGTGTGTGTGTGTGATACTGAGGCTGTTGTTGGTGTCTGTGTGTGTGTGTGTGATACTGAGGTTTTTGTTTGGTGTGTGTGTGTGATACTGAGGTTGTTGTTGGTGTGTCTGTGTGATACTGAGGCTGTTGTTGGTGTGTGTGTGTGATACTGAGGTTGTTGGTGTGTGTGTGTGCGAGATACTGAGGTTGTTGGTGTGTGTGTGTGATACTGAGGTTGTTGTTTGGTGTGTGTGTGTGTGATACTGAGGCTGTTGTAGGTGTGTGTGTGATACTGAGGCTGTTGTTGGTGTGTGTGTGTGTGTGATACTGAGATTGTTGTTTGGTGTGTGTGTGTGATACTGTGGTTGTTGTTGGTGTGTGTGTGTGTGATACTGAGGCTGTTGTTGGTGTGTGTGTGTGTGATACTGAGGTTGTTGGTGTGTGTGTGTGCGAGATACTGAGGCTGTTGTTGGTGTGTGTGTGTGTGATACTGAGGTTGTTGTTGGTGTGTGTGTGTGATACTGAGGCTGTTGTTGGTGTGTGTGTGATACTGAGGTTGTTGTTGGTGTGTGTGTGTGTGTGTGTGATACTGAGGCTGTTGTTGGTGTGTGTGTGTGTGATACTGAGGCTGTTGTTGGTGTGTGTGTGTGTGTGATACTGAGGTTGTTGTTGGTCTGTGTGTGTGTGATACTGAGGTTGTTGGTGTGTGTGTGTGTGACACTGAGGATGTTGTTGGTGTGTGTGTGTGTGAGACACTTAGGTTGTTGTTTGTGTGTGTGTGTGTGATACTGAGGTTGTTGTTGGTGTGTGTGTGTGTGACACTGAGGTTTTTGTTGGTGTGTGTGTGATACTGAGGCTGTTGTTGGTGTGTGTGTGTGATACTGAGGTTGTTGTTGGTGTGTGTGTGTGTGTGACACTGAGGTTGTTGTTGGTGTGTGTGTGATACTGAGGCTGTTGTTGGTGTGTGTGTGTGATACTGAGGTTGTTGTTGGTAGTGTGTGTGACACTGAGGTTGTTGTTGGTGTGTGTGTCATACTGAGGCTGTTGTTGGTGTGTATGTGTGATACTGAGGTTGTTGTTGGGGTGTGTGTGTGTGTGACACTGAGGTTGTTGTTGCTGTGTGTGTGGTACTGAGGCTGTTGTTGGTATGTGTGTGTGATACTGAGGTTGTTGTTGGTGTGCGTGTGTGACACTGAGGATGTTGTTGGTGTGTGTGTGTGAGACACTTAGGTTGTTGTTTGTGTGTGTGTGTGTGATACTGAGGTTGTTGTTGGTGTGTGTGTGTGTGTGACACTGAGGTTGTTGTTGGTGTGTGTGTGTGTGTGTGTGTTACTGAGGCTGTTGTTGGTGTGTGTGTGCGATAATGAGGTTGTTGTTGGTGTGTGTGTGTGTGATACTGAGGCTGTTGTTGGTGTGTGTGTTTGATACTGAGGTTGTTGTTGGTGTGCGTGTGTGTGACACTGAGGCTGTTGTTGGTGTGTATGTGTGTGTGATACTGAGGCTGTTGTTGGTGTGTGTGTGATACTGAGGCTGTTGTTGGTGTGTGTGTGTGTGATACTGAGGCTGTTGTTGGTGTGTGTGTGTGTGTGTGAGATGCTGAGGCTGTTGTTGGTGTGTGTGTGTGTGTGATACTGAGGTTGTTGTTGGTGTGTGTGTGTGTCATACTGAGGCTGTTGTTGGTGTGTGTGTGTGTGTGATACTGAGGTTGTTGTTCGAGTGTGTGTGTGTGACACTGAGGTTGTTCTTGGTGTGTGTGTGTGATACTGAGGCTGTTGTTGGTGTGTGTGTGTGATACTGAGGCTGTTGTTGGTGTGTGTGTGTGTGATACTGAGGTTGTTGTTGGTTTGTGTGTGTGTGTGTGATACTGAGGCTGTTGTTGGTGTGTGTGTGGGATACTGAGGCTGTTGTTGGTGTGTGTGTGTGTGTGACACTGAGGTTGTTGTTGGTGTGTGTGTGTGTGATACTGAGGTTGTTGTCGGTGTGTGTGTGTGTGTTAGACACTGAGGTTGTTGTTGGTGTGTGTGTGTGTGTGATACTGAGGTTGTTGTTGGTGTGTGTGTGTGGGATACTGAGATTGTTGTTGGTGTGTGTGTGTGTGTGATACTGAGGCTGTTGTTGGTTTGTGTTTGTGTGTGATACTGAGGTTGTTGTTGGTTTGTGTGTGTGTGTGATACTGAGATTGTTGTTGGTGTGTGTGTGTGTGATACTGAGGTTGTTGGTGGTGTGTGTGTGTGATACTGAGGCTGTTGTTGATGTGTGTGTGTGTGATACTGAGGTTGTTGTTGGTGTGTGTGAGTGATACTGAGATTGTTGTTGGTGTGTGTGTATGTGTGATACTGAGGTTGTTGTTGGTGTGTGTGTGATACTGAGGTTGTTGTTGGTTTGTGTGTGTGTGTGATACTGAGATTGTTGTTGGTGTGTGTGTGTGTGTGTGTGATACTGAGGTTGTTGTTGGTGTGTGTGTGTGTGAGACACTGAGGCTGTTGTTGGTTTCGTGTGTGTGTGAGACACTGAGGCTGTTGTTGGTGTGTGTGTGTGTGTGATACTGAGGTTGTTGTTGGTGTGTGTGTGTGATACTGAGGTTGTTGTTGGTGTGTGTGTGTGTGTGTGTGGGATACTGAGGCTGTTGGTGTGTGTGATACGGAGGCTGTTGTTGGTGTGTGTGTGTGTGATACTGAGGTTGTTGTTGGTGTGTGTGTGTGATACTGAGGCTGTTGTTGGTGTGTGTGTGTGTGATACTGAGGTTGTTGTTGGTGTGTGTGTGTGTGATACTGAGGCTGTTGTTGGTGTGTGTGTGTGTGATACTGAGGCTGTTGTTGGTGTGTGTGTGATACTGAGGGTTTTGGTGTGTGAGATACTGAGGCTGTTGTTGGTGTGTGTGTGTGATACTGAGGCTGTTGGTGTGTGTGATACGGAGGCTGTTGTTGGTGTGTGTGTGTGTGATACTGAGGTTGTTGTTGGTGTGTGTGTGTGATACTGAGGCTGTTGTTGGTGTGTGTGTGTGTGATACTGAGGTTGTTGTTGGTGTGTGTGTGTGTGATACTGAGGCTGTTGTTGGTGTGTGTGTGTGTGATACTGAGGCTGTTGTTGGTGTGTGTGTGATACTGAGGCTGTTGTTGGTGTGTGTGTGATACTGAGGTTGTTGTTGGTGTGTGTGTGTGTGATACTGAGGCTGTTGTTGGTGTGTGTGTGATACTGAGGCTGTTGGTGTGTGTGTGTGATACTGAGGCTGTTGGTGTGCGTGTGTGATACTGAGGTTTTTGGTGTGTGTGATACTGAGGCTGTTGTTGGTGTGTGTGTGATACTGAGGGTTTTGGTGTGTGTGATACTGAGGCTGTTGTTGGTGTGTGTGTGATACTGAGGTTTTTGGTGTGTGTGATACTGAGGCTGTTGTTGGTGTGTGTGTGTGTGTGTGTGTGATACTGAGGCTGTTGTTGGTGTCTGTGTGTGTGTGTGTGATACTGAGGTTTTTGTTTGGTGTGTGTGTGTGATACTGAGGTTGTTGTTGGTGTGTCTGTGTGATACTGAGGCTGTTGTTGGTGTGTGTGTGTGATACTGAGGTTGTTGGTGTGTGTGTGTGTGTGTGTGATACTGAGGTTGTTGGTGTGTGTGTGTGCGAGATACTGAGGTTGTTGGTGTGTGTGTGTGATACTGAGGTTGTTGTTTGGTGTGTGTGTGTGTGATACTGAGGCTGTTGTAGGTGTGTGTGTGATACTGAGGCTGTTGTTGGTGTGTGTGTGTGTGTGATACTGAGGTTGTTGTTTGGTGTGTGTGTGTGATACTGTGGTTGTTGTTGGTGTGTGTGTGTGTGATACTGAGGCTGTTGTTGGTGTGTGTGTGTGTGATACTGAGGTTGTTGGTGTGTGTGTGTGCGAGATACTGAGGCTGTTGTTGGTGTGTGTGTGTGTGATACTGAGGTTGTTGTTGGTGTGTGTGTGTGATACTGAGGCTGTTGTTGGTGTGTGTGTGATACTGAGGTTGTTGTTGGTGTGTGTGTGTGTGTGTGTGATACTGAGGCTGTTGTTGGTGTGTGTGTGTGTGATACTGAGGCTGTTGTTGGTGTGTGTGTGTGTGTGATACTGAGGTTGTTGTTGGTCTGTGTGTGTGTGATACTGAGGTTGTTGGTGTGTGTGTGTGTGACACTGAGGATGTTGTTGGTGTGTGTGTGTGTGAGACACTTAGGTTGTTGTTTGTGTGTGTGTGTGTGATACTGAGGTTGTTGTTGGTGTGTGTGTGTGTGACACTGAGGTTTTTGTTGGTGTGTGTGTGATACTGAGGCTGTTGTTGGTGTGTGTGTGTGATACTGAGGTTGTTGTTGGTGTGTGTGTGTGTGTGACACTGAGGTTGTTGTTGGTGTGTGTGTGATACTGAGGCTGTTGTTGGTGTGTGTGTGTGATACTGAGGTTGTTGTTGGTAGTGTGTGTGACACTGAGGTTGTTGTTGGTGTGTGTGTGATACTGAGGCTGTTGTTGGTGTGTATGTGTGATACTGAGGTTGTTGTTGGGGTGTGTGTGTGTGTGACACTGAGGTTGTTGTTGCTGTGTGTGTGGTACTGAGGCTGTTGTTGGTATGTGTGTGTGATACTGAGGTTGTTGTTGGTGTGCGTGTGTGACACTGAGGATGTTGTTGGTGTGTGTGTGTGAGACACTTAGGTTGTTGTTTGTGTGTGTGTGTGTGATACTGAGGTTGTTGTTGGTGTGTGTGTGTGTGTGACACTGAGGTTGTTGTTGGTGTGTGTGTGTGTGTGTGTGTTACTGAGGCTGTTGTTGGTGTGTGTGTGCGATAATGAGGTTGTTGTTGGTGTGTGTGTGTGTGATACTGAGGCTGTTGTTGGTGTGTGTGTTTGATACTGAGGTTGTTGTTGGTGTGCGTGTGTGTGACACTGAGGCTGTTGTTGGTGTGTATGTGTGTGTGATACTGAGGCTGTTGTTGGTGTGTGTGTGATACTGAGGCTGTTGTTGGTGTGTGTGTGTGTGATACTGAGGCTGTTGTTGGTGTGTGTGTGTGTGTGTGAGATACTGAGGCTGTTGTTGGTGTGTGTGTGATACTGAGGTTGTTGTTGGTGTGTGTGTGTGTCATACTGAGGCTGTTGTTGGTGTGTGTGTGTGTGTGATACTGAGGTTGTTGTTCGAGTGTGTGTGTGTGACACTGAGGTTGTTCTTGGTGTGTGTGTGTGATACTGAGGCTGTTGTTGGTGTGTGTGTGTGATACTGAGGCTGTTGTTGGTGTGTGTGTGTGTGTGATACTGAGGTTGTTGTTGGTTTGTGTGTGTGTGTGTGATACTGAGGCTGTTGTTGGTGTGTGTGTGGGATACTGAGGCTGTTGTTGGTGTGTGTGTGTGTGTGACACTGAGGTTGTTGTTGGTGTGTGTGTGTGTGATACTGAGGTTGTTGTCGGTGTGTGTGTGTGTGTGAGACACTGAGGTTGTTGTTGGTGTGTGTGTGTGTGTGTGATACTGAGGTTGTTGTTGGTGTGTGTGTGTGGGATACTGAGATTGTTGTTGGTGTGTGTGTGTGTGTGATACTGAGGCTGTTGTTGGTTTGTGTTTGTGTGTGATACTGAGGTTGTTGTTGGTTTGTGTGTGTGTGTGATACTGAGATTGTTGTTGGTGTGTGTGTGTGTGATACTGAGGTTGTTGGTGGTGTGTGTGTGTGATACTGAGGCTGTTGTTGATGTGTGTGTGTGTGATACTGAGGTTGTTGTTGGTGTGTGTGAGTGATACTGAGATTGTTGTTGGTGTGTGTGTATGTGTGATACTGAGGTTGTTGTTGGTGTGTGTGTGATACTGAGGTTGTTGTTGGTTTGTGTGTGTGTGTGATACTGAGATTGTTGTTGGTGTGTGTGTGTGTGTGTGTGTGATACTGAGGTTGTTGTTGGTGTGTGTGTGTGTGAGACACTGAGGCTGTTGTTGGTTTGTGTGTGTGTGTGAGACACTGAGGCTGTTGTTGGTGTGTGTGTGTGTGTGATACTGAGGTTGTTGTTGGTGTGTGTGTGTGATACTGAGGTTGTTGTTGGTGTGTGTGTGTGATACTGGGGTTGTTGTTGGTGTGTGTGTGTGATACTGAGGCTGTTGTTGCTGTGTGTGTGAGACACTGAGGCTGTTGTTGGTCTGTGTGTGTGTGTGTGATACTGAGGCTGTTGTTGATGTGTGTGTGTGTGTGTGATACTGAGGTTGTTGTTGGTGTGTGTGTGTGATATTGAGGTTGTTGTTGGTGTGTGTGCCTGTGTCATACTGAGGTTGTTGTTGGTGTGTGTGTGTGTGTGATACTGAGGTTGTTGTTGGTGTGTGTGTGAGACACTGAGGCTGTTGTTGGTCTGTGTGTGTGTGTGATACTGAGGCTGTTGTTGATGTGTGTGTGTGATACAGAGGTTGTTGTTGGTGTGTGTCTCTGTGTGATACTGAGGTTGTTGTTGGTGTGTGTGTGTGTGATACTGAGGTTGTTGTTGGTGTGTGTGTGTGTGAGACACTGAGGCTGTTGTTGGTTTGTGTCTCTGTGATTCTGAGGCTGTTGTTGTTGGTGTGTGTGATACTGAGGCTGTTGTTGGTGTCTGTGTGTGAGACACTGAGGCTGTTGTTGGTGTGTGTGTGTGTGATACTGAGGTTGTTGTTGGTGTGTGTGTGTGATACTGAGGTTGTTGTTGGTGTGTGTATGTGATACTGAGGTTGTTGTTGGTGTGTGTGTGTGTGATACTGAGGCTGTTGTTGGTGTGTGTGTGTGACACTGAGGCTGTTGTTGGTCTGTGTGTGTGTGTGTGATACTGAGGCTGTTGTTCATGTGTGTGTGTGAGATACTGAGCTGGTTGTTGTTGTGTGTGTGTGTGTGTGTGTGTGATACTGAGGTTGTTGTTGGTGTGTGTGTGTGTGATACTGAGGTTGTTGTTGGTGTGTGTGTGTGTGTGTGATACTGAGGTTGTTGTTAGTGTGTGTGTGAGACACTGAGGCTGTTGTTGGTCTGTGTGTGTGTGTGTGATGCTGAGGCTGTTGTTGATGTGTGTGTGATACTGAGGTTGTTGTTGGTGTGTGTGTGTGAGACACTGAGGTTGTTGTTGGTGTGTGTGTGTGTGTGAGATACTGAGGTTGTTGTTGGTGTGTGTGTGTGTGTGTGATACTGAGGTTGTTGTTGGTGTGTGTCTCTGTGTGATACTGAGGCTGTTGTTGATGTGTGTGTGTGTGTGTGTGACACTGAGGGCGTTTGACCCCCAATCTTCACCCTAGCGACGAAGTGTGACCAATTCTTCCCATATTCCGCCCCCCTCGTCACTCAGACGCGTTGTGCTGTTGTCGTGCATTCCTGAATTCACCGAGAGTCGACCTGATGATCCTGATCAGTGATCTTTGCGTTGCCTCGCCCCGGGTCGTGGTTAGGACACAGTTATCCCTGCTCCCCCCCACCCCCCGCCCTGAATTTCGATCCTCCGTGCATTAATCACTTTATATCGCAATAGCAGAGAAATGCTTTTCAATGACACATTTGCCCTTTCATCCTGCGCTGAACTGTCCTATCTGTAGTTACCTTTGAACAGACACTTGCCGACTATAAAAGCCAAGCTAGTGTCAAGATCAGCCACTCGCTCCTGGCCCCTGGGCTGCCGTGATGAAGACTTATCGCAGGATGAGTTTCTTTCTCCCTCGCATGTTGAGGGTCCTCGCTTTTATTGTCCTTCACCTCTCTGCAGACTCCTGTGCGTCACGGTGAGTGTGCGCGCGTCCCAAGTAAATCCGCGATCTGTCATCTTCCTCTTCACCCTCCTGTCTCTCTCTCTCTCTCTCCCCCTCCCCTCACCGCCTGCAAGCCACCTACTCACACCAGCCTGGGTGTCGAGCTAGCTGATGGCGGCCCAGGTATTTTACCGCCGTTGGGGAGAGGGGTCTGGGCTAGGACAGGTGGGCCGGGCGGCAGATTTGGCCGCAGTGGCCTTTTTGGGGGCGAAGTGATTCGATTGGTTGGGGGGGGGGGGGGGGGGAGATGGTGGTCAGGTTGCACTGCGATGCACTCTGCAGCCGACCAGCCTGCCATCAATCTCTGTCGGGCATCCAGGAATAAGCAGCACTCTGGGAGCATGTTATCCCAATGGGGGTTTGAGATCTTTAGGGACAGGGAGGGGACAATTGATGAGGGAAATGTTTTTTTTAATTGCATGGTTAAGAAAGATCCAGCATTTATATCGCAGTTTCCACAGTTCCTTTCATCTCCAGTCCCTGTGTTAATGTAGAAATCCTGATATCCAGTTTGTACAGAGTCTATTAATTATACCTGTTACTCTGCGTTACTCTGTGTTGCTCTCTGATGAGTGTCACTTTGCTGCTGTCACTGTACCTGTTACTCTGAGTATTACCATGTGTGTTACTCTGTGCTGACTTTTACATTTCTGTTGTTACTCTGTGTGTTACTCTCTGCTGTGTGTTACTTTTCTCCCTGTTACTCTGTGTGTTACTCTGTGCTGTGTGATACTTTTCTCCCTGTTACTCTGTGTGCTACTCTGTGCTGTGTGTTACGTTTCTCCCTGTTACCCTGTGTGTTACTCTGTGCTGTGTGTTACTTTCCCCCTGTTGCTCTGTGTGTTACTCTGTGCTGTGTGTTACTTTTCTGCTGTTACTCTGTGTGTTACTCTGTGCTGTGTGTTACTTTTCTGCTGTTACTCTGTGTGTTACTCTGTGCTGTGTGTTACTTTCCCCCTCTTACTCTGTGTGTTACTCTCTGCTGTGTGTTACTTTTCTGCTGTTACTCTGTGCTGTGTGTTACTTTTCTGCTGTTACTCTGTGTGTTACTCTGTGCTGTGTGTTACTTTTCTGCTGTTACTCTGTGTGTTACTCTCTGCTGTGTGTTACTTTTCTGCTGTTACTCTGTGTGTTACTCTGTGCTGTGTGTTACTTTTCTGCTGTTACTCTGTGTGTTACTCTGTGCTGTGTGATACTTTTCTCCCTGTTACTCTGTGTGTTACTCTGTGCTGTGTGATACTTTTCTGCTGTTACTCTGTGTGTTACTCTGTGCTGTGTGATACTTTTCTCCCTGCTACTCTGTGTGTTACTCTCTGCTGTGTGTTACTCTGTGCTGTGTGTTACTTTGCCGCTGTTACTCTGTGTGTTGCTCTGTGCTGTGTGTTACTTTGCTGCTGTTACTCTGTGTGTTGCTCTGTGCTGTGTGATACTTTTCTCCCTGTTACTCTGTGTGTTACTCTGTGCTGTGTGATACTTTTCTCCCTGTTACTCTGTGTGTTACTCTGTGCTGTGTGATACTTTTCTCCCTGTTACTCTGTGTGCTACTCTGTGCTGTGTGTTACGTTTCTCCCTGTTACCCTGTGTGTTACTCTGTGCTGTGTGTTACTTTCCCCCTGTTGCTCTGTGTGTTACTCTGTGCTGTGTGTTACTTTTCTGCTGTTACTCTGTGTGTTACTCTGTGCTGTGTGTTACTTTTCTGCTGTTACTCTGTGTGTTACTCTGTGCTGTGTGTTACTTTCCCCCTCTTACTCTGTGTGTTACTCTCTGCTGTGTGTTACTTTTCTGCTGTTACTCTGTGCTGTGTGTTACTTTTCTGCTGTTACTCTGTGTGTTACTCTGTGCTGTGTGTTACTTTTCTGCTGTTACTCTGTGTGTTACTCTCTGCTGTGTGTTACTTTTCTGCTGTTACTCTGTGTGTTACTCTGTGCTGTGTGTTACTTTTCTGCTGTTACTCTGTGTGTTACTCTGTGCTGTGTGATACTTTTCTCCCTGTTACTCTGTGTGTTACTCTGTGCTGTGTGATACTTTTCTGCTGTTACTCTGTGTGTTACTCTGTGCTGTGTGATACTTTTCTCCCTGCTACTCTGTGTGTTACTCTCTGCTGTGTGTTACTCTGTGCTGTGTGTTACTTTGCCGCTGTTACTCTGTGTGTTGCTCTGTGCTGTGTGTTACTTTGCTGCTGTTACTCTGTGTGTTGCTCTGTGCTGTGTGTTACTTTGCTGCTGTTACTCTGTCTGTTACTCTGTGCTGTGTGTTACTTTACTGCTGTTAATCTGTGTGTTACTCTGTGCTGTGTGATACTTTTCTCCCTGTTACTCTGTGTGTTGCTCTGTGCTGTGTGATACTTTTCTGCGGTTACTCTGTGTGTTGCTCTGTGCTGTGTGATACTTTTCTCCCTGTTACTCTGTGTGTTGCTCTGTGCTGTGTGATACTTTTCTGCTGTTACTTAGTGTGTTGCTCTGTGCTGTGTGATACTTTTCTGCTGTTACTCTGTGTGTTACTCTGTGCTGTGTGATACTTTTCTCCCTGTTACTCTGTGTGTTACTCTCTGCTGTGTTACTTTTCTGCTGTTACTCTGTGTGTTACTCTGTGTGTTACTCTGTGCTGTGTGTTACTTTGCCGCTGTTACTCTGTGTGTTACTCTCTGCTGTGTGTTACTTTTCTGCTGTTACTCTGTGTGTTACTCTGTGCTGTGTGTTACTTTTCTCCCTGTTACTCTGTGTGTTACTCTCTGCTGTGTGTTACTTTTCTGCTTGTTACTCTGTGTGTTACTCTCTGCTGTGTGTTACTTTTCTGCTGTTACTCTGTGTGTCACTCTGTGCTGTGTGCTACTTTTCTCCCTGTTACTCTGTGTGTTACTCTGTGCTGTGTGTTACCTTTCTCCATGTTACTCTGTGTGTTACTCTGTGCTGTGTGTTACTTTTCTGCCGTTACTCTGTGTGTTACTCTGTGCTGTGTGTTACTTTGCTGCTGTTACTCTGTGTGTTACTCTGTGCTGTGTGATACTTTTCTGCTGTTACTCTGTGTGTTACTCTGTGCTGTGTGTTACTTTGCTGCTGTTACTCTGTGTGCTACTCTGTGCTGTGTGTTACCTTTCTCCATGTTACTCTGTGTGTTACTCTGTGTGTTACTCTGTGCTGTGTGTTACTTTTCTGCCGTTACTCTGTGTGTTACTCTGTGCTGTGTGTTACTTTGCTGCTGTTACCCAGTGTGTTACTCTGTGCTGTGTGTTACCTTTCTGCTTGTTGCTCTGTGTGTTACTCTGTGTGTACTCTGTGCTGTGTATTACTTTTCTCCCTGTTACTCTACCTGTTACTCTGTGTTCGGCGGTCGCCGGAATTCTCCCCTCCCGCACTGGTCAACGGGATTCCCCACTGGAGCCGCTCCAGGCCGTCGCGCAAACCCACGGGCGGGGGAGCGCTGTCAGTGGAATCAGATAATCCCTAAGGCGGAGAATGTTTCCGTCCTCCTCCCACAGTTTTCAAATCCCTCTTTGTTGGCGCCTTCTGCGAATGGGGGGGGTGGGGGGGGGGGCGCTCTCCGCACTGCCAATATTGGCTCAGCGGATGGAGCTGCCACATTGGCGTCCTTGGGCCTGTCACTCAGGCTCCCGGCGGCAGGACTGAGGGAGTGCTGCACCGCCGGAGGGGCTGCCATGCCCGGTACGCTGAGCCCCGCCTGCATTCTCGGGCGACCCGGAAGACCCCCAAGGCCGCCAGCCGAAGGGCAGGGGCACTTTTCTCCGTTGCCATGACCACTGCACGTCCCCTGGGGTGCCGACTAACGCGGGCCAGGCCCTGGTCACTGGTGCAGGGAAGGCCCAGCTGCGGGCGAACCGGCCATTGGGCTTGCGACACGCGGAAGACGTGACCGGAACGCGGGACTCTCGGCTGGCTGCTCGCACGGTGGGGTTGCTCTTTCTCGCCGTGTCCGTCCCTCAGTCCACCCCCCCCCCCCCTCGCTTTCGCTCCAAATCTCCCCGCTCACTTCTAAACGTTGTCAAAAGCAACATTGGCCAACGGGTATCTCTGAGACCTCCGTCGCCTGAGCGGACAGACAGCTGAGGGTCATTTACTGTGTCTGTTTTTGTAGATGGCGAGAGGAGCCGCCAACGATTTCACGCCAAAATGGAGCCCGCCCCTCTGCGCCCACGCATACGCAACAAGGTCAGTCGGCAGAGGCGAGCAGAGGGTGGGTTTTCCGCTGGGAAATTGTAGAACATAGGAAGAGTTGGGGGAGTCAGGGGGAGTGTAGAGGGAGCTCTGTACTGTCAGGGGGAGTGTAGAGGGAGCTCTGTACTGTCAGGGGGAGTGTAGAGGGAGCTCTGTACTGTCAGGGGGAGAGTAGAGGGAGCTCTGTACTGTCAGGGGGAGTGTAGAGGGAGCTCTGTGCTGTCAGGGGGGAGTGTAGAGAGAGCTCTGTACTGTCAGGGGGAGTGTAGAGGGAGCTCTGTACTGTCAGGGGGAGTTTAGAGGGAGCTCTGTACTGTCAGGGGGAGTGTAGAGGGAGCTCTGTACTGTCAGGGGGAGTGCAGAGGGAGCTCTGTACTGTCAGTGGGAGTGTAGAGGGAGCTCTGTACTGTCAGGGGGAGTGTAGAGGGAGCTCTGTACTGTCAGGGGGAGTGTAGAGGGAGCTCTGTACTGTCAGGGGGAGTGCAGAGGGAGCTCTGTACTGTCCGGGGGAGAGTAGAGGGAGCTCTGTACTGTCTGGGGGAGAGTAGAGGGAGCTCTGTACTGCCAGGGGGAGTGTAGAGGGAGCTCTGTACTGTCAGGGGGAGTGTAGAGGGAGCTCTGTACTGTCAGGGGGAATGTAGAGGAAGCTCTGTACTGTCAGGGGGAATGTAGAGGAAGCTCTGTACTGTCAGGGGGGTGTAGAGGGAGCTCTGTACTGTCAGGGGGAATGTAGAGGAAGCTCTGTACTGTCAGGGGGAGTGTAGAGAGAGCTCTGTACTGTCAGGGGGAGTGTAGAGGGAGCTCTGTACTGTCCGGGGGAGAGTAGAGGGAGCTCTGTACTGTCCGGGGGAGAGTAGAGGGAGCTCTGTACTGTCAGGGGGAGTGTAGAGGGAGCTCTGTACTGTCAGGGGGAGCGTAGAGAGAGCTCTGTACTATCAGTGGGAGTGTTTCGGGAGCTTTGAAGTGTCAGGGGGAGTGTAGAGGGAGCTCTGTACTGTCAGGTGGAGTGTAGAGGGAGCTCTGTACTGTCAGGGGGAGTGTAGAGGGAGCTCTGTACTGTCAGGGGGAGTGTATAGGGAGCTCTGTACTGTCAGGGGGAGTGTAGAGGGAGCTCTGTACTGTCAGGGGGAGTGTAGAGGGAGCTCTGTACTGTCAGGGGGAGTGCAGAGGGAGCTCTGTACTGTCAGGGGGCGTGCAGAGGGAGCTCTGTACTGTCAGGGGGAGTGTAGAGGGAGCTCTGTACTGTCAGGGGGAGTGTAGAGGGAGCTCTGTACTGTCAGGGGGGATCGTAGAGGGAGCTCTGTACTGTCAGGGGGAGTGTCGAGGGAGCTCTGTACTGTCAGGGGGAGTGCAGAAGGGAGCTCTGTACTGTCAGGGGGAGTGTAGAGGGAGCTCTGTACTGTCAGGGGGGAGTGTAGAGGGAGCTCTGTACTGTCAGGGGGAGTGTAGAGGGAGCTCTGTACTGTCCGGGGGAGTGTAGAGGGAGCTCTGTACTGTCAGGGGGAGTGTAGAGGGAGCTCTGTACTGTCAGGGGGAGTGTAGAGGGAGCTCTGTACTGTCAGGGGGAGTGCAGAGGGAGCTCTGTACTGTCAGAGGGAGTGTAGAGGGAGCTCTGTGCTGTCAGGGGGAGTGTAGAGGGAGCTCTGTACTGTCAGGGGGAGTGCAGAGGGAGCTCTGTACTGTCAGGGGGAGTGTAGAGGGAGCTCTGTACTGTCAGGGGGAGTGTAGAGGGAGCTCTGTACTGTCAGGGGGGATCGTAGAGGGAGCTCTGTACTGTCAGGGGGAGTGTAGAGGGAGCTCTGTACTGTCAGGGGGAGTGCAGAAGGGAGCTCTGTACTGTCAGGGGGAGTGTAGAGGGAGCTCTGTACTGTCAAGGGGGTGTAGAGGGAGTTCAGTACTGTCAGGGGGAGTGTAGAGGAAGCTCTGTACTGTCCGGGGGAGTGTAGAGGGAGCTCTGTACTGTCAGGGGGAGTGTAGAGGGAGCTCTGTACTGTCAGGGGGAGTGTAGAGGGGGCTCTGTACTGTCCGGGGGAGTGTAGAGGGAGCTCTGTACTGTCAGGGGGAGTGTAGAGGGAGCTCTGTACTGTCAGCGGGAGTGTAGAGGGAGCTCTGTACTGTCAGGGGGAGTGTAGAGGGAGCTCTGTGTCAGGGGGAGTGTAGAGGGAGCTCTGTGCTGTCAGGGGGAGTGTAGGGGGAGCTCTGTACTGTCTGGGGGAGTGTAGAGGGAGCTCTGTACTGTCAGGGGGAGTGTAGAGGGAGCTCTGTACTGTCAGGGGGAATGTAGAGGGAGCTCTGTACTGTCAGGGGGAGTGTAGAGGGAGCTCTGTACTGTCAGGGGGAATGTAGAGGGAGCTCTGTACTGTCAGGGGGAGTGTAGAGGGAGCTCTGTACTGTCAGGGGGAGTGTAGAGGGAGCTCTGTACTGTCAGGGGGAGTGTAGAGGGAGCTCTGTACTGTCAGGGGGAGTGTAGAGGGAGCTCTGTGCTGTCAGGGGGAATGTAGAGGGAGCTCTGTACTGTCAGGGGGAGTGTAGAGAGAGCTCTGTACTGTCAGGGGGAGTGTAGAGGGAGCTCTGTACTGTCAGGGGGAGTGTAGAGGGAGCTCTGTACTGTCAGGGGGAGTGTAGAGGGAGCTCTGTACTGTCAGGGGGAGTGTAGAGGGAGCTCTGTACTGTCAGGGGGAGTGTAGACGAAGCTCTGTACTGTCAGGGGGAGTGTAGAGGGAGCTCTGTACTGTCAGGGGGAGTGTAGAGGGAGCTCTGTACTGTCAGAGGGAGTGTAGAGGGAGCTCTGTACTGTCAGGGGGAGTGTAGAGGGAGCTCTGTACTGTCAGGGGGAGTGTAGAGGGAGCTCTGTACTGTCAGGGGGAGTGCAGAGGGAGCTCTGTACTGTCAGGGGGAGTGTAGAGGGAGCTCTGTACTGTCAGGGGGAGTGTAGAGGGAGCTCTGTACTGTCAGGGGGAGTGTAGAGGGAGGTCTGTACTGTCAGGGGGAGTGTAGAGGGAGCTCTGTACTGTCAGGGGGAGTGTAGAGGGAGCCCTGTACTGTCAGGGGGAGTATAGAGGGAGCTCTGTACTGTCAGGGGGAGTGTAGAGGGAGCTCTGTACTGTCAGGGGGAGTGTAGAGGGAGCTCTGTACTGTCAGGGGGAGTGTAGAGGGAGCACTGTACTGTCAGGGGGAGTGTAGAGGGAGCTCTGTACTGTCAGGGGGGGAGGGAAGAGGGAGCTCTGTACTGTCAGGGGGAGTGTAGAGGGAGGTCTATACTGTCAGGGGGAGTGTAGAGGGAGCTCTGTACTGTCAGGGGGAGTGTAGAGGGAGCCCTGTACTGTCAGGGGGAGTATAGAGGGAGCTCTGTACTGTCAGGGGGAGTGTAGAGGGAGCTCTGTACTGTCAGGGGGGGAGGGAAGAGGGAGCTCTGTACTGTCAGGGGGAGTGTAGAGGGAGGTCTATACTGTCAGGGGGAGTGTAGAGGGAGCTCTGTACTGTCAGGGGGAGTGTAGAGGGAGCCCTGTACTGTCAGGGGGAGTATAGAGGGAGCTCTGTACTGTTAGGGGGAGTGTAGAGGGAGCTCTGTACTGTCAGGGGGAGTGTAGAGGGAGGTCTGTACTGTCAGGGGGAGTGTAGAGGGAGGTCTGTACTGTCCGGGTGAGTGTAGAGGGAGCTCTATACTGTCAGGGGGAGTGTAGAGGGAGCTCTGTACTGTCAGGGGGAGTGTAGAGGGAGCCCTGTACTGTCAGGGGGAGTATAGAGGGAGCTCTGTACTGTCAGGGGGAGTGTAGAGGGAGGTCTGTACTGTCAGGGGGAGTGTAGAGGGAGCTCTATACTGTGTTCACAGTTTGCGATTGTGTTCTCCAGCTGTTTTATCGTACTGCGATTTCAATGACAATGCGAAACCTTTCTGTGACTGGGCCCAAGCTGCGGACGACAACGGGAATTGGCGTCGGACTTCCGGGAAAACAGCAACAGAAGGCACAGGTCCTACAGGGGACTATCCAGATGGAAGTAAGGAACATCCTTCACCCCTCTCTCTCTCTCTTGCTGCTAATATCGAAAAGGTTAATGGAATGCCAGCCGATCTAGAGTGCTGGAGTACAAGGATGCAGGGGTTATGCTGCAGCTTTACAAAACCCTGGTTAGGCCCCACTTACGGGATTGTGGGATTTACGGGATGTGGGCGTCGCTGGTTAGGCCGCTGATGCGACCATCAATTCACGCGAGACAGAGAGCTGAAGTGAACAGTGGCTTTAATCGACTAGAACAGTGCCTGCCTGGGACTGCTCTGCACTGAGAGCCGCCTACAGGGCAGCTGCTCTATATACCTCCCCTCAAGGGGGCGGAGCCAGGAGCGGAGCCCACAAGGCCACCAACATGATACAATCAGTGTAGTACAGCACAATGGTCCATAGGTGGAGCCCACATGGGCAACAGCGTGATACAGTGCAGTACAGTGGTGAATGGTTACGACAAAACGTTCACCACAGCCACATTTATTGCCCATCCCTAGTTGCCCTTCAGAAGGTGGTGGGTAAGCTGCCTTCTTGAGCCGCTGTAGTCCCCGCGGTGTAGGTACACCCACTGTGCTGTTAGGGAGGGTGTTCCAGGATTTTGCCCCAGCGACAGTGAAGGAACGGCCGATATATTTCCCAGTCGGGACGGTGAGTGACTCGGAGGGGAACCTCCAGGTGGTGGGGTTCCCAGGTATCTGCTGCTCTTGTCCTTCTAGATGGTAGAGGTTGTGGGTTTGGAAGGTGCTGCCTGAGGAGCCTTGGTGAGTTGCTGCAGTGCATCTTGTAGACGGTACACACGGCTGCCGCTGTGCGTCGGGGGGGGAGGGAGTGAATGTTTGAGGAAGGGGGAGCAAATCAAGCGGGGCTGCTTTGTCCTGGATGGTGTCGAGCGTCTGGAGTGTTGGAGCTGCGCTCATCCAGGCAAGTGGAGAGTATTCCATCACACTCCTGACTTGTGCCTTGTAGATGGTGGACAGGCTTTGGGGAGGGGCGGGGGGGTCAGGAGGTGAGTTACCCTCCGCAGGATTCCCAGCCTCAGACCTGCCCTGGGAGGCGCAGTATTTATATGGCTGGGTCCAGTTCAGTTTCTGATCAATGGTAACCCCCAGGATGTTGATAGTGGGGGATTCAGCGATGGGGATGACATCGAATGTCAAGGGGTGGGTTGAGAACTGATGACATCATCAGGACCCGACCGTGGTATTAGTCGGGGGTCTGAGCAGGGGGCGCAATGACGGATTCTGCATCACATCAGAGTTGTCCGGAATGGAGGTGGTGCGTTGGGCGATGATGGTGTGGTTCAGAGGCGGGACGAGGCCTACTCTCCTCTGGGAGTCACACCAATGCTTTTGGGCATTCCTTACCCAGGACATCCTTCCCCCAAAATCCCACAGAGCTCTGCCCAAACCCCTGGACATTTACCTGGATCCCCACGTCTGGCCTCCTGCAATCCCCAGACAATGTTTTATTGGGCAAGGTAGCCTTGGGTTCAACACCATTAATTGTTTACTATTGGGTAACTCACCAGCGAGGAAAGCACCATTGGCTGAAGTGAATTCCACTGAATATTGTAACATTCAGTCAGGCCTCACTGGGGGAGATTCGATTGGCTGAGACACTATTGGGTTGGACACCATTGGGTGAGATCCCATTGATCAAGATACCATTCTGTGAGACAAAATTGACTGAGATACCATTGGTTTAGGTGCTAGTAGCTAAGATACGAAGTCTTACAACACCAGGTTAAAGTCCAACAGGTTTGTTTCGATGTCACTAGCTTTCGGAGCGCTGCTCCTTCCTCAGGTCCTTCCTTCCTTCACCTGAGGAAGGAGCAGCGCTCTGAAAGCTAGTGACATCGAAACAAACCTGTTGGACTTTAACCTGGTGTTGTAAGACTTCGTACTGTGCTCACCCCAGTCCAACGCCGGCATCTCCACATCATTAGCTTTGATGTCATTGGCTGAGGGTACCATTGGCTATGATGTCATTGGCTGCGGTACCATTGGCTATGATGTAATTGACTGTGGTACCATTGGCTATGATGTAATTGACTGCGGTACCATTGGCTATGATGTAATTGACTGTGGTACCATTGGCTATGATGTAATTGACTGTGGTACCATTAACTATGATGTAATTGACTGTGGTACCATTAACTATGATGTAATTGACTGTGGTACCATTGGCTATGATGTAATTGACTGTGGTACCATTGGCTATGATGTAATTGACTGTGGTACCATTGGCTATGATGTAATTGACTGCGGTACCATTGGCTATGATGTAATTGACTGTGGTACCATTAACTATGATGTAATTGACTGTGGTACCATTAACTATGATGTAATTGACTGTGGTACCATTGGCTATGATGTAATTGACTGTGGTACCATTGGCTATGATGTAATTGGCTTAGGGTACCATTGGCAGCACGGTGGCATAGTGGTTAGCACAGTTGCTTCACTGCACCAGGGTGCAAGGTTCGATTCCCGGCTTGGGTTACTGTCTGTGCGGAGTCTGCACATCCTCCCCGTGTGTGCGTGGGTTTCCTCCGGGTGCTCCGGTTTCCTCCCACAGTCCAAAGATGTGCAGGTTAGGTGGTTTGGCCGTGCTAAATTGCCCTTAGTGTCCAAAAAAAAAGTTAGGTGGCTGCCGTACCATTGGCTTTGATGTAATTGGCTGCGGTACCATTGGCTAGGATCTCATTGGCTGCGGTACCATTGGCTATGATGTCATTGGCTGCGGTACCATTGGCTATGATGTCATTGGCTGCGGTACCATTGGCTAGGATCTCATTGGCTGTGGTACCATTGGCTATCATGTCATTGGCTGCGGTACCATTGGCTATGATGTCATTGGCTGCTGTACCATTGGCTATGATGTCATCGGCTGCGGCACCATTGGCTATGATGTCATTGGCTGTGGTACCATTGGCTATGATGTCATTGGATGCGGCACCATTGGCTATGATATCATTGACTGCAGTACTATTGGCTATGATGTCATTGATTGCAGTACCATTGGCTATGATGTAATTGACTCCAGTACGATTGGCTATGATGTCATTGGCTATGACACCATTGGCAATGATGTAATTTGCTGCGGTACCATTGGCTATGATGTCATTGGCTGTGGTACCATTGGCTATGAGTCATTGACTGCGCTACCATTGGCTATGATGTCATTGACTGCGCTACCATTGGCTATGATGTCATTGGCTGCGGTACCAATGGCTATGATGTCATTGACTGCGGTACCAATGGCTATGATGTCATTGGCTGCGCTACCATTGGCTATCATGTCATTGGCTGCGGTACCAATGGCTATGATGTCATTGGCTGCGGTACCAATGGCTATGATGTCATTGACTGCGGTACCAATGGCTATGAATCATTGACTGCGCTACCATTGGCTATGATGTCATTGGCTGCGGTACCATTGGCTATGAGTCATTGACTGCGTTACCATTGGCTATCATGTCATTGGCTGCGGTACCATTGGCTATGAGTCATTGACTGCGCTACCATTGGCTATGATGTCATTGGCTGCGGTACCAATGGCTATGAATCATTGACTGCGCTACCATTGGCTATGATGTCATTGGCTGCGGTACCAATGGCTATGAATCATTGACTGCGCTACCATTGGCTATGATGTCATTGGCTGCGGTACCATTGGCTATGATGTCATTGGCTGCGGTACCATTGGCTATCATGTCATTGGCTGCGGTACCATTGGCTATGATGTCATTGGCTGCGGTACCATTGGCTATGATGTCATTGGCTGCGGTACCATTGGCTATGATGTCATTGGCTGCGCTACCATTGGCTATCATGTCATTGGCTGCGGTACCAATGGCTATGTATCATTGACTGCGCTACCATTGGCTATGATGTCATTGGCTGCGGTACCATTGGCTATGATGTCATTGGCTGCGGTACCATTGGCTATGATGTCATTGGCTGCGGTACCATTGGCTATGATGTCATTGGCTGCGGTACCATTGGCTCCGATGTCATTGGCTGCGGTACCATTGGCTATGATGTCATTGGCTGCGGTACCATTGGCTATGATGTCATTGACTGCGCTACCATTAGTTATCATGTCATTGGCTGCGGTACCATTGGCTATGATGTCATTGGCTGCGGTACCATTGGCTATGATGTCATTGGCTGCGGTACCATTAGTTATCATGTCATTGGCTGCGGTACCATTAGCTGCGATGACATTGACTGCAGTACCATTGGCTATGATGTCATTGACTGCGCTACCATTAGTTATCATGTCATTGGCTGCGGTACCATTGGCTATGATGTCATTGGCTGCGGTACCATTGGCTATGATGTCATTGGCTGCGGTACCATTGGCTATGATGTCATTGGCTGCGGTACCATTAGTTATCATGTCATTGGCTGCGGTACCATTAGTTATCATGTCATTGGCTGCGGTACCATTGGCTATGATGTCATTGGCTGCAATACCGTTGGGTATGATGTCATTGGCTGAGATGTCATTAGGTGGGCAGCACGGTAGCACAAGTGGATAGCACTGTGGCTTCACAGCGCCAGGGTCCCAGGTTCGATTCCCCGCTGGGTCACTGTCTGTGCGGAGTCTGCACGTTCTCCCCGTGTCTGCGTGGGTTTCCTCCGGGTGCTCCGGTTTCCTCCCACAGTCCAAAGACGTGCAGGTTAGGTGGATTGGCCATGCTAAAAATTGCCCGTAGTGTCCATAAGGGTTGGGAGGGGTTATTGGGTTGCGGGGATAGGGTGGAAGTGAGGGATTAATGTGGGTCGGTGCAGACTCGATGGGCCGAATGGCCTCCTTCTGCACTGTATGTTCTATGTAATATAAAGGTGAGACACAATTTGATGAGATCCCATTGGGTGAGATGCCATTGGCTGAACTACTATTGGAGAACATACCATTGAGTGGGCTGTCATTGGACAGGATCCCGTCGGTGAAGTGCTATTGGATGCCTTCACCGGGGGAAAATTCCGGAACAAATTTCACAGACCCCTTCACAACAAACTGTAACGGGAGGGGGTATCCGTGAGAGGGACGCATTGATGCTCCTCTGGTCGGGATTGGCCGACAGGCTGCACTCACCATTCTCACCTTCTCCAATTCCAGGCGGTTATTACATCTATCAAGAGGCCGACGATTTTACGAAAGGCCAGTTCGCGAGGCTGGACAGTCCGACCTTGGCTGTGTCGGGGGTTGTGTGTGTGGAGTTCCGGTACTATATGTATGGAGCAGATTCCGACAACGCTCTGAGGGTTTACCTGAAGGGCTCATCCATTGAACAGCAGATCTGGAGTAAAACCGGTATCCAGAGTCCTTCCTGGCTGCAAGGCGAAGTTGAGCACCTTTTCGTGACTCCAACCCATATAAAGGCAAGATTTCCTTCCTGGGCTCACCATCATTTACAAATTATTGCATCGGCTGGCATTGGGCGAGGCTCATTATATTGGGCATTGTTGCATTTTTTAAAAACCTCTCGTAGGATGTGGAGGCGCCAACATTTATTACCCATCCCTAATTGCCCCTCGAGAAGGTGGTGGGTGAGCCGCCTTGAGCCGCTGCAGTCCCTGTGGTGTAGGTACACCCACTGTGCTGTTAGGGAGGGAGTTCCTGGATTTTGACCCGGCGACAGTGAAGGAGCGGCCGATATATTTCCCAGTCGGGGTGGTGAGTGACTCGGAGGGGGACCTCCAGGTGGTGGGGTCCCCAGGTATCTGCTGCCCTCGTCCTTCGAGATGGTAGAGGTCGTGGGTTTGGGAGGTGCTGTCTAAGGTGGGCCAGCAGTGTAGATGGGGCCCACGGCGGCCAGGGGGCGTCGGTGGTGGAGGGAGTGAATGTTGAAGGAGGTGGATGGGGTGCCGACCAGGCAGGAATGCTTTGTCGACCCAGGTCCAACATCAACCGAAGCATTTCATTGAGAAGGCCGATCCCTGTTGAAAGAAACGATCTTCCACGATAAATCCACTCAAATGTCCCAGCACTTTATCTTGGATTGGGGTAGACTTTGCTTACTCTGAGTTACTTGTAGATTCTCGAAGGCGTCTGTGCGTTACATTTAAGTTCCATCTTTCAATATGGCAGGTAACTTTCGAAGCAGTTCGAGGTTCGACTCCGTCATGTGACACGGCCGTGGACAACATCCGGGTCAGGACCGGGCCCTGTTCCAGTAAGCTTGCTTCCAGAAACTTCCCACGAGTTTGTTGCCTCTCTTTCGTCTCTCTGGACGCCCCCCACCCCCCCCGCAATAAGATGCCGGGCTGGGTCATCCAGCCATGTGTTCCTTGGCCGCGCGCCCTACGTTGAAGCCGCCCCCACAGCGGGGAAACCCGCGGGAGGGGCTGCCCGCTGCCGGCGGGAACAGATGGTCCCAACGGCCGGAGAATTCCGGCCAATAATTCAGAAGCGGGGGAAGATCCCACCACGTGAGGCCTCGAGAACCAAATTAGGGCCTGTCCTGTCCTGTCCTAACCCTAACCCTAACCCTAACCCTAACCTTAACCCTAACCCTAACCCTAACCCTAACCCTAACTCTAACCCTAACCCTAACCCTAACCCTAACCCTAACTCTAACCCTAACCCTAACCCTAACCCTAACCCTAACCCTAACCCTAACCCTAACCTTAACCCTAACCCTAACCCTAACCCTAACCCCCCCCCCCACCCCCACCCCAGCCCCACCCCGAATCAGGAATTGATCCATCTTTTCTTTGAATGGTTCGCCTCACTGCGCCCCCTGGTGGTGTTCTGTACGGACGGAAGAATCTGGAAGCTAAAAGTTCCACCAATGACGCTGAGCCTTTCCCCGCACTCTCTCCGCGTAACCCGCCAGCCTCCAATCATTGCCAACGTAACCGCCCCTGCCTTCATCCTTATGCCCCCCCCCCTTTTAACCCTTTGAACTGGCCGAGTTCACTCATGGTCCCCAGCCGTGCGGGAACCCGGCACGGAGGCTGCAGACTGCGTCCAGCGCCCCCACAATTGAGCGGGAGCCGTGCTGCTAACCGGGGTCAGGGGGGGGGGGGGGACTGGGGGCTTCCGCGAGGGCTGGGGGGGACTGGTGGGGGAGGGGCTTCCGCGAGGGCTGGGGGGGACTGGTGGGGGAGGGGCTTCCGCGAGGGCTGGGGCGACTGGTGGTGGGGGGGGGCTTCCGCGAGGGCGGGGGGGACTGGTTGGGGGGGGGCTTCCGCAAGGGCTGGGTTGACTGGTGGTGGGGGGGGGGCTTCCGCGAGGGCGGGGGGGACTGGTGGGGGGGGGCTTCCGCGAGGGCTGGGGGGACTGGTGGGGGGGGGGGCTTCCGCGAGGGCGGGGGGGGACTGGTTGGGGTGGGGGCTTCCGCGAGGGCTGGGGCGACTGGTGGTGGGGGGGGCTTCCGCGAGGGCGGGGGGGGGACTGGTTGGGGTGGGGGCTTCCGCGAGGGCTGGGGGGACTGGTGGGGGGGGGCTTCCGCGAGGGCATGGGGGGACTGGTGGGGGGGGGGGGGGCTTCCGCGAGGGCTGGGGCGACTGGTGGGGGGGGGGGCTTCCGCGAGGGCATGGGGGGACTGGTGGGGGGGGGGGGGGCTTCCGCGAGGGCTGGGGCGACTGGTGGTGGGGGGGACGGGACTGGTTGGGGGGGGACTTCCGCGAGGGCATGGGGGGACTGGTGGGGGGGGGCTTCCGCGAGGGCGTGGGGGGACTGGTTGGGGGGGGGCTTCCGCGAGGGCTGGGGCGACTGGTGGTGGGGGGGGGCTTCCGCGAGGGCTGGGGGGACTGGTGGGGGGGGGCTTCCGCGAGGGCGTGGGGGGACTGGTTGGGGGGGGGCTTCCGCGAGGGCTGGGGGGGACTGGTGGAGGGTGGCCCAGGGTGGCACTATCTGCCAGGTCGGGTCTGCGCACGGCTGGCGCCATGTTTTACGGCGCGACCGTCGCAGGTCGTCGCTGCGCACACGCGTGGCCGCGCACCCGGCTACTCTCTGGCCGTTTATTTCGCGGAGGCCGGAAGTCGGGCGATCGGTGATCCTCCGCACATAGACTCAGAATCGGTGAACCTGGCCCCCAGTTTCTAACACACACAATACAAATAAAAAGTATTTGAACTATCTTTGCTTCAGGCAATATTAATACATATAATTTATTGATCATCGTATTGCTGTGTCTCAGGGGCTCGTGAATGTTACAGATACTATCAAAGCAGGTTGCATTTGACGATGAGATTCAACACACCTTTCTTTGCTCTTCAGCTTGTATTACCCGCTGTGACTTTGATCAGGTCGACAATCTGTGCGGCTGGATCAATGAAGCCACTCCGCCTCTGGTCCCCTTCGACCAGTGGGCCGGGCAGACCGACACGGAGAACAGCGGACCCAGTGACGACTTTTCCAAACCCGGACGTAAGGCAAGATGGTTCAAATCCGGATTTATCTCTTGACTATTGCCGTGGGGGTGGTGCGGGGTAGGTGGGGTGGGGGGTTTGGGGGGGGGGGGTTGGCGGTGGGGGAGGGGGGGGTGGGGGGAGAAAAGCAGATTATTTTTGTCGAAGTTTTCCATCTCGGACTCATCAGGACATTTCGGCAAGAAAACTCCAAATGCGGTGGTGGGCGCGGGGGGTGGGGGGGGGGGAGAATAGTTGCCACCATTTTTTAATTCATAAAATTGAAATGGTTCCCCCGGGCGAAAATAGTCAACTTCTCGAGCCGGCAGTATCCAATCATAGTGGCCCTTTAAGTAGCCATTCTCTAAAGGCTAATGAAGGCTACTTTCCTCCCCGGCAACCTCGCATCCGACTAGCCCAGGCCTCTCCCCTTGGAAAGGGGCTTCCCCAGCGGGGTTGCGGACTGGATGAACATCATTCCGGGTTTCGCGAGGGCAGTCCTGGTTCCTGGTGGTGGGGGGGGGGGGGGGGCGTCCCAGTCGAAAGGCACGTTCCTGGTTCCTGGTGGTGGGGGTGGTCCCAGTCGAGAGGTGGGACACTCAGCTCTGCGCGGAAGTGTTGGCCTGGGACCGCGGCCCACCCCGGTTCGACTCCCGGCCTCGGGCGACTGTCTGCGCGGAGTCTTCACCCCCCACCCCCCGTCCGTGTCTGCGTGGGTTTCTTCCGGGTGCCCCGGTTTCCTCCCACAATCCAAAGATGCGCAGGTTCAGTGGATTGGCCGCGATCGGCGCGCAGGGGTGATGCACGATCAATTAGAATTAAAGACGAGGTAGCAACATAACTGAAGGCTTTAATAGACTAGAACTGTTCCCCAGCAGCTTCAGAACAGAATGGGGGCTGCTGGGACGGCACCGGTTCTTATACCCCGCCTGTCAGGGCGGAGCTACATACCAAACAGCCAATGATAAACTCCGAGGTTTAACCAATGGTCTTCAGCCTCTCGGGTACTGCAATACCTGATAATACCACAAGGGGCTAAGGGGATAGGTGGGGGATTGGGCCTAGAGTGCTTTCTTTCAGAGGGAGTGTCGGTGGTGACCCGATGGACCGAATGGCATCCTTCTGCGCGGAGGGAAGAATACTATGGAAGAATACGGAGCTGCGGCGGGTAAAAATGGGTTTGAAAAACACCTTGGCCGCAACCCGATTGAATCCCTCAGGACAGGCCCGAGCGTCCGGGTAACTTCCTCTGCTCCTGAAACATGCCGCCGGCCTTCTCTAAATCTGCACAGCTGCCGATGGGGGCCGCTGCTTTCTCCTGTCCGTCCCTGCTCTCATTGTTGCTGTTTCGTTCCAGTTGGTTTCTACATGTTGATGGATTCGGCAGTCACTCGCCCCGGAGACAGATCTCGCTTGAGGAGCCCTCCGATCTCCTCTGCCGGCTGCCTCACCCTGAGGTTCCACTACTTCATGTCCGGCACAGCCGCCAAGATGGAGTTAAACGTGTACGCAGCAAAGCAAGGCAAGTACCCAACCAGCCTTCTTTAATCCCTCGCCGCCTCCCTCACATGGCCTCTGCTCCCTCCGCCCACCATGTTGAATCTGTGCCCCCCCCCCCCCGGCTGTGGTGAACGTTTTGTCGTAACCATTCACCACTGTACTGCACTGTATCACGCTGTTGCCCATGTGGGCTCCACCTATGGACCATTGTGCTGTACTACACTGATTGTATCATGTTGGTGCCCTTGCGGGCTCCGCCCCTGGCTCCACCCCCTTGAGGGGAGGTATAAAACCCATCCTGCTGTGAGAGGGCGATCCAATTAGTCCAACTTCCCTGCCACCACATAAGACATGGGAGCAAAATGAGGCCACTCGGTCCATTCAATCACGGCTGTTATTTCCTCAACCCCTTTCACTCTTGTCCCCCTCCTCTCCCAGAACAGGTGGGGGAGTGGGGACACACACACACAATCTCGGAACAAGGGACTGAGACGAGGAGGAATCTCCTCACTCCGACAGTGCGGAATCTTTGGAATTCCCAACCCCCCCCCCCCCCCCCCCCCCCCCATTGGATGAGTATGTTCCAGACCGAGATCGACAGATCTCTGGGATGCCAGTGACGTCGAGGGGGGTATAACGCGGGGGAAATGGCGGCGAGGGAGAATGGCGGGGTGGGTTTGAGGGGCTGAGCGACCCACTCCCCTTGCTCCCGATGTTCCTCTTTCACGCTCTTGTGTTCCTGCCCAGCAGGAGGCAGTCTGGGTCAGCCAATCTTCTCCCTCGTTGGGAACCAGAAGTCGGACTGGATGCTCGCAGAAGTCACCTACCGAGGGCAGGCTCTGAGTCAGGTAGGCCCGAAGCCTGTCACAGTCCCCTGATTAATGCTTGGACAGGCCGGGGAGATGCTCCCTTTGGAGGGGGGGGGGAGGGTTGGGGGGGGGGGGGGGGGGGCAGGGGTCAAAGGGGGGAATTTGCCTATCAGTGTCCCTGAGGGGAGTGACACTACCTCCAGGTGCACGCCCTCACCTCATGCCTCAGGTCCGCTGTGTTGAGGGTTAAGTCCACGAGAACCCGGCCTGTTGGCTGAACCTGGGAGGGGGCGCTGGCGTTAAGAACAAGGCATCGGGGGCGGAAAGGGGGTGTAAATTGCCACTGGGGGGGGGGTTAGCCGGCATAGCAAGACCCCAGAGGCCACCGGGCGATGCGTGCGTGCCCCTGTCAGTCTGCGTTTCAGGAGAAATATCGCGCGGATATTTGCCCAGTGCACGGTCTAACATTTGGGTCTGGGTGGATCAGCCTGGATCGTGCAGGTTGTTTGAGGTATGGGATGGGGGAGGTGTGGTTTGAACCTGCGGCTGTCTGACCCCAGAGGCTTTGTGGGGGGCAACCGCTGAGGGGTGGCACACACGTGATCCCACTTGTGCCAACGCCACCGAGGGCAGGGTATTGTTTCATCCAACTATCCAGGTGTACTTTCCGAATGACCCTCTTGTCTCCCAGTTTGTTATAGAAGCAGTTCGTGGTGAGACCCCTCAATCTGATATTGCAGTGGACAGTGTGTGCATTGAAGACTGCCAACCGGGTAAGACTGCCTGGCAAACCAGCTCCTCGGGCTGCAAAGGGTTACCCACACTACCCGATACGACCAAACATCCTCCGCAGTGAATTCCAACAACAGGCATTAATGTGACCCTTCACTTCACTACAACATTCCAACATGCTCCAAAGTGACTCTCAGCCGCGTAGGAACAGACCAGGGAGGGGGAAACTAAAGATTGGTCATTTTAAGGAGTGAAAAAAATAGAGAGAGGCGGAGGGGATAAGGGAGGGAATGTTTGAGCAGCTAAAGGAACGGCGGCCAATGCAGCGATGGGAATCGGGGGAGGAAATTCTAGAGGGCGGAAATGGAGGTCACGGAGGCGGCCTGAGGAGACGGCAGAGGTGAGGACAAGGAGCGATGGGAATTCAGGAGGACAATTTAATAACCGAGCTGTGACTTCACGAGGAGCCAATGGGTGTCAGCGTAACAGGGAGGGGAGCCATGGGGGAACGGGACGAGGTGCGAGGCAAGACTCAGGGAGGCAGAGCGTTGGATGAGCTCAGATAAACAGAGGGCAGAAAGGAAGGCGAGGAGTCTGGTGGAATAATGACATGCCCAGGTAACTAAGCGATGGATGAGGGTCCCAATAGTTGATTGGATTTCACTCTACAATTCATTCCCGCGTATCTGTTATTCTATATATAAACACCCCCGAACCCCTCGATTAGATTCCAGTCTGTAACTCATTCCCGCGTATCTGTTATTCTATATATAAACACCCCCGAACCCCTCGATTAGATTCCAGTCTGTAACTCACTCCCGGGTATCTGCTATTCCATATATAAACCACCCCGAACCCCTCGATTAGATTCCAGTCTGTAACTCTCTCCCGGGTATCTGTTATTTATATATAAACCACCCTGAACCCCTCGATTAGATTCCAGTCTGTAACTCACTCCCGCGTATCTGTTATTCTATATATAAACCCCCCCGAACCCCTCGATTAGATTCCAGTCTGTAACTCACTCCCGGGTATCTGTTATTCATATATAAACCCCCCCGAACCCCTCGATTAGATTCCAGTCTGTAACTCACTCCCGGGTATCTGTTATTCTATATTTAAACCACCCCGAACCCCTCGATTAGATTCCAGTCTGTAACTCACTCCCGCGTATCTGCTATTCTATATATAAACCCCCCCAAAACCCTCGATTAGATTCCAGTCGGATACTCGCTCCCAGGTATCTGTTATTCTATACATAAACACCCCAAACCCCTCGATTAGATTCCAGTCTGTAACTCACTCCCGGGTATCTGTTATTCAATATATAAACCACCCTGAACCCCTCGATTAGATTCGAGTCTGTAACTCACTCCCGGGTATCTGTTATTCTATATATAAACCCTCAAAACCCTCGATTAGATTCCAGTCTGTAACTCATTCCCACGTAACTGTTATTCTATATATAAACCACCCTGAAACCCTCGATAAGATTCCAGTCTGTAACTCACTCCCGGGTATGTTATTCTATATATAAACCACCCCGCACCCCTCGATTAGATTCCAGTCTGTAACTCACTCCCGGGTATCTGTTATTCTATATATAAACACCCCCGAAACCCTCGATTAGATTCCAGTCTGTAACTCACTCCCGGGTATCTGTTATTCTATATACAAACAATCCCGAACCACTCGATTAGACTCCAGTCTGTAACTCACTCCCGGGTATCTGTTATTCTATATATAAACCACCCTGAACCCCTCGATTAGATTCCAGTCGGCAACTCACTCCCGGGTATCTGTTATTCTATATATAAACCACCCTGAACCCCTCGATTAGATTCCAGTCTGTAACTCACTCCCGGGTATCTGTTATTCTATATATAAACCACCCTGAACCCCTTGATTAGATTCCAGTCTGTAACTCACTCCCGGGTATCTGTTATTCTATATATAAACCACCCTGAACCCCTTGATTAGATTCCAGTCTGTAACTCACTTCCGGGTATCTGTTATTCTAGAAATAAACCACCCTGAACCCCTCTATTAGATTCCAGTCTGTAACTCACTCCCGGGTATCTGTTATTCTATATATAAACCACCCCGAACCCCTCGATTATATTCCAGTCTGTAACTCACTCTCGGATATCTGTTATTCTATATATAAACCACCCTGAAACCCTCGATTAGATTCCAGTCTGTAACTCACTCCTGAGTGTCTGTTATTCTGTACATAAACCACCCCGAACCCCTCAATTAGATTCCAGTCTGGAACTCACTCCCGGGTATCTGTTATTCTATATATAAACCACCCTGAACCCCCTCAATTAGATACCAGTCTGTAACTCACTCCCGGGTATCTGATATTCTATGTATAAACCACCCTGAACCCCTTGATTAGATTCCAGTCTGTAAATCACTCCCGAGTATCTGTTATTCTATATATAAACCACCCTGAACCCCTCGATTAGATTCCAGTCTGTAAATCACTCCCGAGTATCTGTTATTCTATATATCAACCACCCTGAACCCCTCGATTAGATTCCAGTCTGTAACTCACTCCCGGGTATCTAGTATTCTATATATAAACCACCCCGAAGTCCTCGATTAGATTCCAGTCTGTAACTCACTCCCGGGTATCTGTTATTCTATATATAAACCACCCCGAACCCCTCGATTAGATTCCAGTCTGTAACTCACTCCCGTGTATCTGTTATTCTATATATAAACCACCCGAACCCCTCGATTAGATTCCGGTCTGTAACTCACTCCCGGGTATCTGTTATTCTATATATAAACCACCCCGAACCCCTCGATTACATTCCAGTCTGTAACTCACTCCCGTGTATCTGTTATTCTATATATAAACCACCCTGAACCCCTCGATTAGATTCCAGTCTGTAACTCACTCCCGTGTATCGGTTATTCTATATATAAACCACCCTGAAACCCTCGATTAGATTCCAGTCTGTAACTCACTCCCGAGCATCTGTTATTCTATATATAAACCACCTGAACCCCTCGATTAGATTCCAGTCTGTAACTCACTCTCTGGTATCTGTTATTCTATATATAAACCACCCCGAACCCCTCGATTAGATTCCGGTCTGTAACTCACTCCCGAGTATCTGTTATTCTATATATAAACCACCCCGAACCCCTTGATTAGATTCCAGTCTGTAACTCACTCCCGGATATCTGTTATTCTATATATAAACCACCCTGAACCCCTCGATTAGACTCCAGTCTGTAACTCACTCCCGGGTATCTGTTACTCGATATATAAACCACCTGAACCCCTCGATTAGATTCCGGTCTATAACTCACTCCCTGGTATCTGTTATTCTATATATAAACAACCCCGAACCCCTCGATTAGACTCCAGTCTGTAACTCACTCCCTGTATCTGTTACTCGAATATATAAACCACCCCGAACCCCTCGATTAGATTCCAGTCTGTATCTCACTCCCGGGTATCTGTTATTCTATATATAAACCATCCAGAATCCGTCGATGAGATTCCAGTCTGTATCTCACTCACGGGTGTCTGTTATTCTATATATAAACCATCCCGAACGCCTCGATTAGATTCCAGTCTGTAACTCACTCCCGGATATCTGTTATTCTATATATAAACCACCCCGAACCCCTCCATTAGATTCCAGTCTGTAACTCACTCCCGGGTATCTGTTATTCTATATATAAACCTCCCCTAGCCCCTCGATTAGATTCCAGTCTGTGACTCACTCCAGGGTATCTGTTATTCTATATAAAAACCACCCCGAACCCCTCGATTAGATTCCAGTCTGTTACTCACTCCCGGGTATCTGTTATTCTATATATAACCCCTCCGGACGCCTCGATTACATTCCAGTCTGTAGCTCAGTCCCCTCTTACTTTCAATCCGTATAAAACACTCAAATTGCGTATTTTGAGAATCCCGTAGTTATGTTCCTGAATATCTGTACTTCTGTCTTGAATCTCGATAAGACATCTTTCCAATTTATGATCACAGGTTCTCAAACAACCACAAAGTTACCAACAACCAGTCAGAAACCTATCACAACACAGCAGACGACATATCCAGGTAAAGATAGGACTGAGAAAAATAGATAAAACAATGGATTCTAGTGAGTCCCAAAATGTATTTCTCAGTTATTCTCTTTGTCCCTTATTCCTGAATTCATCATTGTTCAGCCTGTGTAACCCTCGATTAGATTCCAGTCTGTAACTCACTCCCGGGTATCAGTTATTCTATATATAAACCACCCAGAACCCCTCGATTAGATTCCAGTCTGTAACTCACTCCCGGGTATCTGTTATTCTATATATAAACCACCCCGAACCCCTCGATTAGATTCCTGTCTGTTACTCACTCCCGGGTATCTGTTATTCTATATATAAACCACCCCGAACCCCTCGATTAGACTCCAGTCTGTAACTCACTCCCGGGTATCTGTTATTCTATATATAAACCACCCCGAACCCCTCGATTAGATTCCAGTCTGTAACTCACTCCCGGGTATCTGTTATTCTATATATAAACCACCCCGAACCCCTCGATTAGATTCCAGTCTGTAACTCACTCCCGGGTGTCTGTTATTCTATATATAAACCATCCCGAACCCCTCGATTAGATTCCAGTCCGTGACTCACTCCCGGGTATCTGTTATTCTATATATAAACCATCCCAAACGCCTCGATTAGATTCCAGTCTGTAACTCACTCCCGGGTATCTGTTATTCTATATATAAACCACCCCAAACCCCTCGATTAGATTCCAGTCTGTAACTCACTCCCGGGTATCTGTTATTCTATATATAACCCCTCCGGACGCCTCGATTACATTCCAGTCTGTAGCTCAGTCCCCTCTTACTTTCAATCCGTATAAAACACTCAAATTGCGTATTTTGAGAATCCCGTAGTTATGGTCCTGAATATCTGTACTTCTGTCTTGAATCTCGATAAGACATCTTTCCAATTTATGATCACAGGTTCTCAAACAACTACAAAGTTACCAACAACCAGTCAGAAACCTATCACAACACAGCGGACGACATATCCAGGTAAAGACAGGACTGAGAAAAATAGATTAAACAATGGATTCTAGTGAGTCCCAAAATGTATTTCTCAGTTATTCACTTTGTCCCTTATTCCTGAATTCATCATTGTTCACCCTGTGTAACCCTCGATTAGATTCCAGTCTGGAACTCACTCCCGGGTATCTGTTATTCTATATATAAACCACCCCGAACCCCTCGATTAGATTCCAGTCTGTAACTCACTCCCGGGTATCTGTTATTCTATATATAAACCCGCCCGAACCCCTCGATTAGATTCCAGTCTGTAACTCACTCCCGGGTATCTGTTATTCCATATATAAACCACCCCGAACCCCTCGATTAGATTCCAGTCTGTATCTCACTCCCGGGTGTCTGTTATTCTATATATAAACCACCCTTAACCCCTCGATTAGATTCCAGTCTGTAACTCACTCCCGGGTATCTGTTATTCCATATATAAACCACCCCGAACCCCTCGATTAGATTCCAGTCTGTATCTCACTCCCCGGTATCTGTTATTCTATATATAAACCACCCCGAACCCCTCGATTAGATTCCAGTCTGTATCTCACTCCCGGGTATCTGTTATTCTATATAGAAACCACCCCGAATCCCTCGATGAGATTCCAGTCTGTATCTCACTCACGGGTGTCTGTTATTCTATATATAAACCATACCGAACGCCTCGATTAGATTCCAGTCTGTAACTCACTCCCGGGTATCTGTTATTCTATATATAAACCACCCCGAACCCCTCGATTAGATTCCAGTCTGTAACTCACTCCCGGGTATCTGTTATTCTATATATAAACCTCCCCTAGCCCCTCGATTAGATTCCAGTCTGTGACTCACTCCCGGGTATCTGTTATTCTATATATAACCCCGCCGGACGCCTCGATTACATTCCAGTCTGTAGCTCAGTCCCCTCTTACTTTCAATCCGTATAAAACACTGAAATTGCGTATTTTGAGAATCCCGTATTTATGTTCCTGAATATCTGTACTTCTGTCTTGAATCTCGATAAGACACCTTTCCAATTTATGATCACAGGTTCTCAAACAACCACAAAGTTACCAACAACCAGTCAGAAACCTATCACAACACAGCAGACGACATATCCAGGTAAAGATAGGACTGAGAAAAATAGATTAAACAATGGATTCTAGTGAGTCCCAAAATGTATTTCTCAGTTATTCTCTTTGTCCCTTATTCCTGAATTCATCATTGTTCACCCTGTGTAACCCTCGATTAGATTCCAGTCTGTAACTCACTCCCGGGTATCTGTTATTCTATATATAAACCACCCAGAACCCCTCGATTAGATTCCAGTCTGTAACTCACTCCCGGGTATCAGTTATTCTATATATAAACCACCCAGAACCCCTCGATTAGATTCCTGTCTGTTACTCACTCCCGGGTATCTGTTATTCTATATATCAACCACCCCGAACCCCTCGATTAGACTCCAGTCTGTAACTCACTCCCGGGTATCTGTTATTCTATATATAAACCACCCCGAACCCCTCGATTAGATTCCAGTCTGTAACTCACTCCCGGGTATCTGTTATTCTATATATAAACCACCCAGAATCCATCGATTAGATTCCATCTGTAACTCACTCTCGGGTATCTGTTATTCTGTATATAAACCATCCTGAACACCACGATTAGGTTCCAGTCCGTGACTCATTCCCGGGTATCTGTTATTCTATATATAAACCATCCCGAACCCCTCGATTAGATTCCAGTCCGTGACTCACTCCCGGGTATCTATTATTCTATATATAAACCATCCCAAACGCCTCGATTAGATTCCAGTCTGTAACTCACTCCCGGGTATCTGTTATTCTATATATAACCCCTCCGGACGCCTCGATTACATTCCAGTCTGTAGCTCAGTCCCCTCTTACTTTCAATCCGTATAAAACACTCAAATTGCGTATTTTGAGAATCCCGTAGTTATGGTCCTGAATATCTGTACTTCTGTCTTGAATCTCGATAAGACTTCTTTCCAATTTATGATCACAGGTTCTCAAACAACCACAAATTTACCAACAACCAGTCAGAAACCTATCACAACACAGCAGACGACATATCCAGGTAAAGACAGGACTGAGAAAAATAGATTAAACAACGGATTCTAGTGAGTCCCAAAATGTATTTCTCAGTTATTCACTTTGTCCCTTATTCCTGAATTCATCATTGTTCACCCTGTGTAACCCTCGATTAGATTCCAGTCTGTAACTCACTCCCGGGTATCTGTTATTCTATATATAAACCACCCAGAACCCCTCGATTAGATTCCAGTCTGTAACTCACTCCCGGGTATCTGTTATTCTATATATAGACCACCCCGAACCCCTCGATTAGATTCCATCTGTAACTCACTCCCGGGTATGTGTTATTCTATACATAAAACATCCTGAATCGACTCGATTAGATTCCAGTCTGTAACTCACCCCCGGGTATCTGTTATTCTATATATAACCCGCCCCAAACCCCTCGATGAGATTCCAGTCTGTAACTCACTCCCGGGTATCTGTTATTCTATATATAAACCACCCTGAACCCCTCGATTAGATTCCAGACTGTAACTCACTCCCGGGTATCTGTTATTCTGTATATAAACCACCCCGAACCCCTCGATTAGATTCCAGTCTGTAACTCACTCCCGGGTGTCTGTTATTCTATATATAAACCATCCCGAACCCCTCGATTAGATTCCAGTCCGTGACTCACTCCCGGGTATCTGTTATTCTATATATAAACCATCCCAAACGCCTCGATTAGATTCCAGTCTGTAACTCACTCCCGGGTATCTGTTATTCTATATATAAACCACCCCAAACCCCTCGATTAGATTCCAGTCTGTAACTCACTCCCGGGTATCTGTTATTCTATATATAACCCCTCCGGACGCCTCGATTACATTCCAGTCTGTAGCTCAGTCCCCTCTTACTTTCAATCCGTATAAAACACTCAAATTGCGTATTTTGAGAATCCCGTAGTTATGGTCCTGAATATCTGTACTTCTGTCTTGAATCTCGATAAGACATCTTTCCAATTTATGATCACAGGTTCTCAAACAACTACAAAGTTACCAACAACCAGTCAGAAACCTATCACAACACAGCGGACGACATATCCAGGTAAAGACAGGACTGAGAAAAATAGATTAAACAATGGATTCTAGTGAGTCCCAAAATGTATTTCTCAGTTATTCACTTTGTCCCTTATTCCTGAATTCATCATTGTTCACCCTGTGTAACCCTCGATTAGATTCCAGTCTGGAACTCACTCCCGGGTATCTGTTATTCTATATATAAACCACCCCGAACCCCTCGATTAGATTCCAGTCTGTAACTCACTCCCGGGTATCTGTTATTCTATATATAAACCCGCCCGAACCCCTCGATTAGATTCCAGTCTGTAACTCACTCCCGGGTATCTGTTATTCCATATATAAACCACCCCGAACCCCTCGATTAGATTCCAGTCTGTATCTCACTCCCGGGTGTCTGTTATTCTATATATAAACCACCCTTAACCCCTCGATTAGATTCCAGTCTGTAACTCACTCCCGGGTATCTGTTATTCCATATATAAACCACCCCGAACCCCTCGATTAGATTCCAGTCTGTATCTCACTCCCCGGTATCTGTTATTCTATATATAAACCACCCCGAACCCCTCGATTAGATTCCAGTCTGTATCTCACTCCCGGGTATCTGTTATTCTATATAGAAACCACCCCGAATCCCTCGATGAGATTCCAGTCTGTATCTCACTCACGGGTGTCTGTTATTCTATATATAAACCATACCGAACGCCTCGATTAGATTCCAGTCTGTAACTCACTCCCGGGTATCTGTTATTCTATATATAAACCACCCCGAACCCCTCGATTAGATTCCAGTCTGTAACTCACTCCCGGGTATCTGTTATTCTATATATAACCCCGCCGGACGCCTCGATTACATTCCAGTCTGTAGCTCAGTCCCCTCTTACTTTCAATCCGTATAAAACACTGAAATTGCGTATTTTGAGAATCCCGTATTTATGTTCCTGAATATCTGTACTTCTGTCTTGAATCTCGATAAGACACCTTTCCAATTTATGATCACAGGTTCTCAAACAACCACAAAGTTACCAACAACCAGTCAGAAACCTATCACAACACAGCAGACGACATATCCAGGTAAAGATAGGACTGAGAAAAATAGATTAAACAATGGATTCTAGTGAGTCCCAAAATGTATTTCTCAGTTATTCTCTTTGTCCCTTATTCCTGAATTCATCATTGTTCACCCTGTGTAACCCTCGATTAGATTCCAGTCTGTAACTCACTCCCGGGTATCTGTTATTCTATATATAAACCACCCAGAACCCCTCGATTAGATTCCAGTCTGTAACTCACTCCCGGGTATCAGTTATTCTATATATAAACCACCCAGAACCCCTCGATTAGATTCCTGTCTGTTACTCACTCCCGGGTATCTGTTATTCTATATATCAACCACCCCGAACCCCTCGATTAGACTCCAGTCTGTAACTCACTCCCGGGTATCTGTTATTCTATATATAAACCACCCCGAACCCCTCGATTAGATTCCAGTCTGTAACTCACTCCCGGGTATCTGTTATTCTATATATAAACCACCCAGAATCCATCGATTAGATTCCATCTGTAACTCACTCTCGGGTATCTGTTATTCTGTATATAAACCATCCTGAACACCACGATTAGGTTCCAGTCCGTGACTCATTCCCGGGTATCTGTTATTCTATATATAAACCATCCCGAACCCCTCGATTAGATTCCAGTCCGTGACTCACTCCCGGGTATCTATTATTCTATATATAAACCATCCCAAACGCCTCGATTAGATTCCAGTCTGTAACTCACTCCCGGGTATCTGTTATTCTATATATAACCCCTCCGGACGCCTCGATTACATTCCAGTCTGTAGCTCAGTCCCCTCTTACTTTCAATCCGTATAAAACACTCAAATTGCGTATTTTGAGAATCCCGTAGTTATGGTCCTGAATATCTGTACTTCTGTCTTGAATCTCGATAAGACTTCTTTCCAATTTATGATCACAGGTTCTCAAACAACCACAAATTTACCAACAACCAGTCAGAAACCTATCACAACACAGCAGACGACATATCCAGGTAAAGACAGGACTGAGAAAAATAGATTAAACAACGGATTCTAGTGAGTCCCAAAATGTATTTCTCAGTTATTCACTTTGTCCCTTATTCCTGAATTCATCATTGTTCACCCTGTGTAACCCTCGATTAGATTCCAGTCTGTAACTCACTCCCGGGTATCTGTTATTCTATATATAAACCACCCAGAACCCCTCGATTAGATTCCAGTCTGTAACTCACTCCCGGGTATCTGTTATTCTATATATAGACCACCCCGAACCCCTCGATTAGATTCCATCTGTAACTCACTCCCGGGTATGTGTTATTCTATACATAAAACATCCTGAATCGACTCGATTAGATTCCAGTCTGTAACTCACCCCCGGGTATCTGTTATTCTATATATAACCCGCCCCAAACCCCTCGATGAGATTCCAGTCTGTAACTCACTCCCGGGTATCTGTTATTCTATATATAAACCACCCTGAACCCCTCGATTAGATTCCAGACTGTAACTCACTCCCGGGTATCTGTTATTCTGTATATAAACCACACGAACCCCTTGATTAGATTCCAGTCTGTAACTCACTCCCGGGTATCTGTTAATCTATAGAAAAGCACCCCGAACCCCTCGATTAGATTCCAGTCTGTAACTCACTCCCGGGTATCTGTTATTCTATATATAGACCACCCCGAACCCCTCGATTAGATTCCATCTGTAACTCACTCCCGGGTATGTGTTATTCGATACATAAAACATCCTGAATCGACTCGATTAGATTCCAGTCTGTAACTCACCCCCGGGTATCTGTTATTCTATATATAACCCGCCCCAAACCCCTCGATGAGATTCCAGTCTGTAACTCACTCCCGGGTATCTGTTATTCTATATATAAACCATCCCGAACCACTCGATTAGATTCCAGTCTGTACCTCACTCCCGGGTATCTGTTATTCTATATATAAACCACCCAAACTCCTCGATTAGATTCCAGTCTGTAACTCACTCCCTGGTGTCTGTTATTCTATATATAAACCAACCGAAACCACTCGATTAGATTCCACCGTAACTCACAACCGGGTATCTGTTATTCTATATATAAAACACCCTGAATCCCCTCGATTAGATTCCAGTCTGTAACTCACTCCCGGGTTACTGTTATTCTATAGATAAACCACCCCGAACCCCTCGATTAGATTCCATCTGTAACTCACTCCCGGGTATCTGTTATTTTATATATAAAACACCCTGAATTGACTCGATTAGATTCCAGACTGTAACTCACCCCCGGGTATCTGTTATTCTATATATAACCCGCCCCAAACCCCTCGATTAGATTCCAGTGTGTAACTCACACCCGGGTATCTGTTATTCTATATATAAACCACCCAGAACCCCTCGATTAGATTCCGGTCTGTAACTCACTCTCGGGTATCTGTTATTCTATATATAAACAACCCAAACTCCTCGATTAGATTCCAGTCTGTAACTCACTCCCGGGTATCTGTTATTGTATATATAAACCACCCCACACCCCTCGATTAGATTCAGGTCTTTAACTCACTCCCGGGTATCTGTTATTCTATATATAACCCCTCCGGACGCCTCGATTACATTCCAGTCTGTAACTCACTCCCGGGTATCTGTTATTCTGTATATAAACCAACCCGAATCCCTCGATTAGATTCCAGTCTGTAACTCACTCCCGGGTATCTGTTATTCTATATATAAACCACCTGAACCCCTCGGTTAGATTCCAGTCTGTGACTCACTCCCGGGTATCTGTTATTCTATATATAAACCACCTGAACCCCTCGGTTAGATTCCAGTCTGTAACTCACTCCCTGGTATCTGTTATTCTATATATAAACCAACCCGAATCCCTCGATTAGATTCCAGTCTGTATCTCACTCACGGGTGTCTGTTATTCTATATATAAATCATCCCGAACGCCTCGATTAGATTCCAGTCTGTAACTCACTCCCGGGTATCTGTTATTCTATATATAAACCACCCCGAACCCCTCGATTAGATTCCAGTCTGTAACTCACTCCCGGGTATCTGTTATTCTATATATAAACCTCCCCTAGCCCCTCGATTAGATTCCAGTCTTTGACTCACTCCCGGGTATCTGTTATTCTATATATAACCCCGCCGGACGCCTCGATTACATTCCAGTCTGTAGCTCAGTCCCCTCTTACTTTCTATCCGTATAAAACACTGAAATTGCGTATTTTGAGAATCCCGTAGTTATGTTCCTGAATATCTGTACTTCTGTCTTGAATCTCGATAAGACATCTTTCCAATTTATGATCACAGGTTCTCAAACAACCACAAAGTTACCAACAACCAGTCAGAAACCTATCACAACACAGCAGACGACATATCCAGGTAAAGATAGGACTGAGAAAAATAGATTAAACAATGGATTCTAGTGAGTCCCAAAATGTATTTCTCAGTTATTCTCTTTGTCCCTTATTCCTGAATCCATCATTGTTCAGCCTGTGTAACCCTCGATTAGATTCCAGTCTGTAACTCACCCCCGGGTATCAGTTATTCTATATATAACCCACCCCGAACCCCTCGATTAGATTCCTGTCTGTTACTCACTCCCGGGTATCTGTTATTCTATATATAAACCACCCCGAACCCCTCGATTAGACTCCAGTCTGTAACTCACTCCCGGGTATCTGTTATTCTATATATAAACCACCCCGAACCCCTCGATTAGACTCCAGTCTGTAACTCACACCCGGGTATCTGTTATTCTATATATAAACCACCCCGAACCCCTCGATTAGATTCCAGTCTGTAACTCACTCCCGGGTATCTGTTATTCTATATATAAACCACCCAGAATCCATCGATTAGATTCCATCTGTAACTCACTCTCGGGTATCTGTTATTCTGTATATAAACCATCCTGAACACCTCGATTAGATTCCAGTCCGTGACTCACTCCCGGGTATCTGTTATTCTATATATAAACCATCCCAAACGCCTCGATTAGATTCCAGTCTGTAACTCACTCCCGGGTATCTGTTATTCTATATATAACCCCTCCGGACGCCTCGATTACATTCCAGTCTGTAGCTCAGTCCCCTCTTACTTTCAATCCGTATAAAACACTCAAATTGCGTATTTTGAGAATCCCGTAGTTATGGTCCTGAATATCTGTACTTCTGTCTTGAATCTCGATAAGACTTCTTTCCAATTTATGATCACAGGTTCTCAAACAACCACAAATTTACCAACAACCAGTCAGAAACCTATCACAACACAGCAGACGACATATCCAGGTAAAGACAGGACTGAGAAAAATAGATTAAACAACGGATTCTAGTGAGTCCCAAAATGTATTTCTCAGTTATTCACTTTGTCCCTTATTCCTGAATTCATCATTGTTCACCCTGTGTAACCCTCGATTAGATTCCAGTCTGTAACTCACTCCCGGGTATCTGTTGTTCTATATATAAACCACCCAGAACCCCTCGATTAGATTCCAGTCTGTAACTCACTCCCGGGTATCTGTTATTCTATATATAGACCACCCCGAACCCCTCGATTAGATTCCATCTGTAACTCACTCCCGGGTATGTGTTATTCTATACATAAAACATCCTGAATCGACTCGATTAGATTCCAGTCTGTAACTCACCCCCGGGTATCTGTTATTCTATATATAACCCGCCCCAAACCCCTCGATGAGATTCCAGTCTGTAACTCACTCCCGGGTATCTGTTATTCTATATATAAACCACCCTGAACCCCTCGATTAGATTCCAGACTGTAACTCACTCCCGGGTATCTGTTATTCTGTATATAAACCACACGAACCCCTTGATTAGATTCCAGTCTGTAACTCACTCCCGGGTATCTGTTAATCTATAGAAAAGCACCCCGAACCCCTCGATTAGATTCCAGTCTGTAACTCACTCCCGGGTATCTGTTATTCTATATATAGACCACCCCGAACCCCTCGATTAGATTCCATCTGTAACTCACTCCCGGGTATGTGTTATTCGATACATAAAACATCCTGAATCGACTCGATTAGATTCCAGTCTGTAACTCACCCCCGGGTATCTGTTATTCTATATATAACCCGCCCCAAACCCCTCGATGAGATTCCAGTCTGTAACTCACTCCCGGGTATCTGTTATTCTATATATAAACCATCCCGAACCACTCGATTAGATTCCAGTCTGTAACTCACTCCCGGGTATCTGTTATTCTATATATAAACCACCCAAACTCCTCGATTAGATTCCAGTCTGTAACTCACTCCCTGGTGTCTGTTATTCTATATATAAACCAACCGAAACCACTCGATTAGATTCCACCGTAACTCACAACCGGGTATCTGTTATTCTATATATAAAACACCCTGAATCCCCTCGATTAGATTCCAGTCTGTAACTCACTCCCGGGTTACTGTTATTCTATAGATAAACCACCCCGAACCCCTCGATTAGATTCCATCTGTAACGCACTCCCGGGTATCTGTTATTTTATATATAAAACACCCTGAATTGACTCGATTAGATTCCAGACTGTAACTCACCCCCGGGTATCTGTTATTCTATATATAACCCGCCCCAAACCCCTCGATTAGATTCCAGTGTGTAACTCACACCCGGGTATCTGTTATTCTATATATAAACCACCCAGAACCCCTCGATTAGATTCCGGTCTGTAACTCACTCTCGGGTATCTGTTATTCTATATATAAACAACCCAAACTCCTCGATTAGATTCCAGTCTGTAACTCACTCCCGGGTATCTGTTATTGTATATATAAACCACCCCACACCCCTCGATTAGATTCAGGTCTTTAACTCACTCCCGGGTATCTGTTATTCTATATATAACCCCTCCGGACGCCTCGATTACATTCCAGTCTGTAACTCACTCCCGGGTATCTGTTATTCTGTATATAAACCAACCCGAATCCCTCGATTAGATTCCAGTCTGTAACTCACTCCCGGGTATCTGTTATTCTATATATAAACCACCTGAACCCCTCGGTTAGATTCCAGTCTGTGACTCACTCCCGGGTATCTGTTATTCTATATATAAACCACCTGAACCCCTCGGTTAGATTCCAGTCTGTAACTCACTCCCTGGTATCTGTTATTCTATATATAAACCAACCCGAATCCCTCGATGAGATTCCAGTCTGTAACTCACTCCCGGGTATCTGTTATTCTATATATAAACCACCCTGAACCCCTCGATTAGATTCCAGTCTGTATCTCACTCACGGGTGTCTGTTATTCTATATATAAATCATCCCGAACGCCTCGATTAGATTCCAGTCTGTAACTCACTCCCGGGTATCTGTTATTCTATATATAAACCACCCCGAACCCCTCGATTAGATTCCAGTCTGTAACTCACTCCCGGGTATCTGTTATTCTATATATAAACCTCCCCTAGCCCCTCGATTAGATTCCAGTCTTTGACTCACTCCCGGGTATCTGTTATTCTATATATAACCCCGCCGGACGCCTCGATTACATTCCAGTCTGTAGCTCAGTCCCCTCTTACTTTCTATCCGTATAAAACACTGAAATTGCGTATTTTGAGAATCCCGTAGTTATGTTCCTGAATATCTGTACTTCTGTCTTGAATCTCGATAAGACATCTTTCCAATTTATGATCACAGGTTCTCAAACAACCACAAAGTTACCAACAACCAGTCAGAAACCTATCACAACACAGCAGACGACATATCCAGGTAAAGATAGGACTGAGAAAAATAGATTAAACAATGGATTCTAGTGAGTCCCAAAATGTATTTCTCAGTTATTCTCTTTGTCCCTTATTCCTGAATCCATCATTGTTCAGCCTGTGTAACCCTCGATTAGATTCCAGTCTGTAACTCACCCCCGGGTATCAGTTATTCTATATATAACCCACCCCGAACCCCTCGATTAGATTCCTGTCTGTTACTCACTCCCGGGTATCTGTTATTCTATATATAAACCACCCCGAACCCCTCGATTAGACTCCAGTCTGTAACTCACTCCCGGGTATCTGTTATTCTATATATAAACCACCCCGAACCCCTCGATTAGACTCCAGTCTGTAACTCACACCCGGGTATCTGTTATTCTATATATAAACCACCCCGAACCCCTCGATTAGATTCCAGTCTGTAACTCACTCCCGGGTATCTGTTATTCTATATATAAACCAGCCAGAATCCATCGATTAGATTCCATCTGTAACTCACTCTCGGGTATCTGTTATTCTGTATATAAACCATCCTGAACACCTCGATTAGATTCCAGTCCGTGACTCACTCCCGGGTATCTGTTATTCTATATATAAACCATCCCGAACCCCTCGATTAGATTCCAGTCCGTGACTCACTCCTGGGTATCTATTATTCTATATATAAACCATCCCAAACGCCTCGATTAGATTCCAGTCTGTAACTCACTCCCGGGTATCTGTTATTCTATATATAACCCCTCCAGACGCCTCGATTACATTCCAGTCTCCAGCTCAGTCCCCTCTTACTTTCAATCCGTATAAAACACTCAAATTGCGTATTTTGAGAATCTCGTAGCTATATTCCTGAATATCTGTACTTCTGTCTTGAATCTCGATAAGACTTCTTTCCAATTTATGATCACAGGTTCTCAAACAACCACAAAGTTACCAACAACCAGTCAGAAACCTATCACAACACAGCAGACGACATATCCAGGTAAAGACAGGACTGAGAAAAATAGATTAAACAATGGATTCTAGTGAGTCCCAAAATGTATTTCTCAGTTATTCACTTTGTCCCTTATTCCTGAATTCATCATTGTTCACCCTGTGTAACCCTCGATTAGATTCCAGTCTGTAACTCACTCCCGGGTATCTGTTATTCTATATATAAACCACCCTGAACCCCTAGATTAGATTCCAGTCTGTAACTCACTCCCGGGTATCTGTTATTCTATATATAAACCACCCTGAACCCCTCGATTAGATTCCAGACTGTAACTCACTCCCGGGTATCTGTTATTCTGTATATAAACCACACGAACCCCTTGATTAGATTCCAGTCTGTAACTCACTCCCGGGTATCTGTTAATCTATAGAAAAGCACCCCGAACCCCTCGATTAGATTCCAGTCTGTAACTCACTCCCGGGTATCTGTTATTCTATATATAGACCACCCCGAACCCCTCGATTAGATTCCATCTGTAACTCACTCCCGGGTATGTGTTATTCTATACATAAAACATCCTCAATCGACTCGATTAGATTCCAGTCTGTAACTCACCCCCGGGTATCTGTTATTCTATATATAACCCGCCCCAAACCCCTCGATTAGATTCCAGTGTGTAACTCACACCCGGGTATCTTTTATTCTATACATAAACCACCTGAACCCCTCGATGAGATTCCAGTCAGTAACTCACTCCCGGGTATCTGTTATTTTATATATAAACCATCCCAAACGCCACGATTAGACTCCAGTCTGTAACTCACTCCCGGGTATTTGTTATTCTATATACAAACCACCGTGAACCCCTCGATTAGATTCCAGTCTGTAACACACTCCCGGGTATCTGTTATTCTATATATAACCCGCCCCAAACCCCTCGATGAGATTCCAGTCTGTAACTCACTCCCGGGTATCTGTTATTCTATATATAAACCATCCCGAACCACTCGATTAGATTCCAGTCTGTAACTCACTCCCGGGTATCTGTTATTCTATATATAAACCACCCAAACTCCTCGATTAGATTCCAGTCTGTAACTCACTCCCTGGTGTCTGTTATTCTATATATAAACCAACCGAAACCACTCGATTAGATTCCACCGTAACTCACAACCGGGTATCTGTTATTCTATATATAAAACACCCTGAATCCCCTCGATTAGATTCCAGTCTGTAACTCACTCCCGGGTTACTGTTATTCTATATATAAACCACCCCGAACCCCTCGATTAGATTCCATCTGTAACTCACTCCCGGGTATCTGTTATTTTATATATAAAACACCCTGAATTGACTCGATTAGATTCCAGACTGTAACTCACCCCCGGGTATCTGTTATTCTATATATAACCCGCCCCAAACCCCTCGATTAGATTCCAGTGTGTAACTCACACCCGGGTATCTGTTATTCTATATATAAACCACCCGAACCCCTCGATTAGATTCCGGTCTGTAACTCACTCTCGGGTATCTGTTATTCTATATATAAACAACCCAAACTCCTCGATTAGATTCCAGTCTATAACTCACTCCCGGGTATCTGTTATTGTATATATAAACCACCCCACACCCCTCGATTAGATTCAGGTCTTTAACTCACTCCCGGGTATCTGTTATTCTATATATAACCCCTCCGGACGCCTCGATTACATTCCAGTCTGTAGCTCAGTCCCCTCTTACTTTCAATCCGTATAAAACACTCAAATTGCGTATTTTGAGAATCCCGTAGTTATGGTCCTGAATATCTGTACTTCTGTCTTGAATCTCGATAAGACTTCTTTCCAATTTATGATCACAGGTTCTCAAACAACCACAAAGTTACCAACAACCAGTCAGAAACCCATCACAACACAGCAGACGACATATCCAGGTAAAGACAGGACTGAGAAAAATAGATTAAACAATGGATTCTAGTGAGTCCCAAAATGTATTTCTCAGTTATTCACTTTGTCCCTTATTCCTGAATTCATCATTGTTCACCCTGCGTAACCCTCGATTAGATTCCAGTCTGTAACTCACTCCCGGGTATCTGTTATTCTATATATAAACCACCCAGAACCCCTCGATTAGATTCCAGTGTGTAACTCACTCCCGGGTATCTGTTATTCTATATATAAACCACCCTGAACCCCTCGATTAGATTCCAGTCTGTAACTCACTCCCGGGTATCTGTTATTCTATATATAAACCTCCCCTAGCCCCTCGATTAGATTCCAGTCTTTGACTCACTCCCGGGTATCTGTTATTCTATATATAAACCAACCCGAATCCCTCGATGAGATTCCAGTCTGTATCTCACTCACGGGTGTCTGTTATTCTATATATAAATCATCCCGAACGCCTCGATTAGATTCCAGTCTGTAACTCACTCCCAGGTATCTGTTATTCTATATATAAACCACCCTGAACCCCTCGATTAGATTCCAGTCTGTAACTCACTCCCGGGTATCTGTTATTCTATATATAAACCTCCCCTAGCCCCTCGATTAGATTCCAGTCTTTGACTCACTCCCGGGTATCTGTTATTCTATATATAAACCAACCCGAATCCCTCGATGAGATTCCAGTCTGTATCTCACTCACGGGTGTCTGTTATTCTATATATAAATCATCCCGAACGCCTCGATTAGATTCCAGTCTGTAACTCACTCCCAGGTATCTGTTATTCTATATATAAACCACCCCGAACCCCTCGATTAGATTCCAGTCTGTAACTCACTCCCGGGTATCTGTTATTCTATATATAAACCTCCCCTAGCCCCTCGATTAGATTCCAGTCTTTGACTCACTCCCGGGTATCTGTTATTCTATATATAACCCCGCCGGACGCCTCGATTACATTCCAGTCTGTAGCTCAGTCCCCTCTTACTTTCTATCCGTATAAAACACTGAAATTGCGTATTTTGAGAATCTAGTAGTTATGTTCCTGAATATCTGTACTTCTGTCTTGAATCTCGATAAGACATCTTTCCAATTTATGATCACAGGTTCTCAAACAACCACAAAGTTACCAACAACCAGTCAGAAACCTATCACAACACAGCAGACGACATATCCAGGTAAAGATAGGACTGAGAAAAATAGATTAAACAATGGATTCCAGTGAGTCCCAAAATGTATTTCTCAGTTATTCACTTTGTCCCTTATTCCTGAATTCATCAATGTTCAGCCTGTGTAACCCTCGATTAGATTCCAGTCTGTAACTCACTCCCGGGTATCTGTTATTCTATATATAACCCACCCCGAACCCCTCGATTAGATTCCTGTCTGTTACTCACTCCCGGGTATCTGTTATTCTATATATAAACCACCCCAAAACCCTCGATTAGATTCCAGTCTGTAACTCACCCCCGGGTATCAGTTATTCTATATATAACCCACCCCGAACCCCTCGATTAGATTCCTGTCTGTTACTCACTCCCGGGTATCTGTTATTCTATATATAAACCACCCCGAACCCCTCGATTAGACTCCAGTCTGTAACTCACTCCCGGGTATCTGTTATTCTATATATAAACCACCCCGAACCCCTCGATTAGACTCCAGTCTGTAACTCACACCCGGGAATCTGTTATTCTATATATAAACCACCCCGAACCCCTCGATTAGATTCCAGTCTGTAACTCACTCCCGGGTATCTGTTATTCTATATATAAACCACCCAGAATCCATCGATTAGATTCCATCTGTAACTCACTCTCGGGTATCTGTTATTCTGTATATAAACCATCCTGAACACCTCGATTAGATTCCAGTCCGTGACTCACTCCCGGGTATCTGTTATTCTATATATAAACCATCCCGAACCCCTCGATTAGATTCCAGTCCGTGACTCACTCCCGGGTATCTATTATTCTATATATAAACCATCCCAAACGCCTCGATTAGATTCCAGTCTGTAACTCACTCCCGGGTATCTGTTATTCTATATATAACCCCTCCGGACGCCTCGATTACATTCCAGTCTGTAGCTCAGTCCCCTCTTACTTTCAATCCGTATAAAACACTCAAATTGCGTATTTTGAGAATCCCGTAGTTATGGTCCTGAATATCTGTACTTCTGTCTTGAATCTCGATAAGACTTCTTTCCAATTTATGATCACAGGTTCTCAAACAACCACAAAGTTACCAACAACCAGTCAGAAACCTATCACAACACAGCAGACGACATATCCAGGTAAAGACAGGACTGAGAAAAATAGATTAAACAATGGATTCTAGTGAGTCCCAAAATGTATTTCTCAGTTATTCACTTTGTCCCTTATTCCTGAATTCATCATTGTTCACCCTGTGCAACCCTCGATTAGATTCCAGTCTGTAACTCACTCCCGGGTATCTGTTATTCTATATATAAACCACCCTGAACCCCTCGATTAGATTCCAGACTGTAACTCACTCCCGGGTATCTGTTATTCTATATATAAACCACCCTGAACCCCTCGATTAGATTCCAGTCTGTAACTCACTCCCGGGTATCTGTTATTCTGTATATAAACCACACGAACCCCTTGATTAGATTCCAGTCTGTAACTCACTCCCGGGTATCTGTTAATCTATAGAAAAGCACCCCGAACCCCTCGATTAGATTCCAGTCTGTAACTCACTCCCGGGTATCTGTTATTCTATATATAGACCACCCCGAACCCCTCGATTAGATTCCATCTGTAACTCACTCCCGGGTATGTGTTATTCTATACATAAAACATCCTCAATCGACTCGATTAGATTCCAGTCTGTAACTCACCCCCGGGTATCTGTTATTCTATATATAACCCGCCCCAAACCCCTCGATTAGATTCCAGTCTGTAACTCACACCCGGGTATCTTTTATTCTATACATAAACCACCTGAACCCCTCGATGAGATTCCAGTCTGTAACTCACTCCCGGGTATCTGTTATTTTATATATAAACCATCCCAAACACCACGATTAGATTCCAGTCAGTAACTCACTCCCGGGTATCTGTTATTTTATATATAAACCATCCCAAACGCCACGATTAGACTCCAGTCTGTAACTCACTCCCGGGTATTTGTTGTTCTATATACAAACCACCGTGAACCCCTCGATTAGATTCCAGTCTGTAACACACTCCCGGGTATCTGTTATTCTATATATAACCCCTCCGGACGCCTCGATTACATTCCAGTCTGTAGCTCACTCCCGGGTATCTGTTATTCTATATATAAACCATCCCAAACGCCTCGATTAGATTCCAGTCTGTGACTCACTACCGGGTATCTGTTATTCTCTATATAAACCACCCTGAACCCCTCGATTAGATTCCAGTCAGTAACTCACTCCCGGGTATCTGTTATGCTAGAGAAAACCACCCCGAACCCCTCGATTAGATTCCATCTGTAACTCACTCCCGGGTATCTGTTATTCTATATATAAAATACCCTGAATCGACTGGATTAGATTCCAGTCTGTAACTCACTCCCGGGTATCTGTTATTCTATATATAACCCGCCCCAAACCCCTCGATTAGATTCCAGTGTGTAACTCACACCCGGGTATCTGTTATTCTATATATAAACCACCCAGAACCCCTCGATTAGATTCCGGTCTGTAACTCACTCTCAGGTATCTGTTATTCTATATATAAACAACCCAAACTCCTCGATTAGATTCCAGTCTGTAACTCACTCCCGGGTATCTGTTATTGTATATATAAACCACCCCACACCCCTCGATTAGATTCCGGTCTTTAACTCACTCCCGGGTATCTGTTATTCTATATATAAACCACCCAGAACCCCTCGATTAGATTCCAGTCTGTATCTCACTCCCGGGTGTCTGTTAATCTATATATAAACCATCCCGAACCCCTCGATTAGATTCCTGTCTGTGACTCACTCCCGGGTATCTGTTATTCTCTATATAAACCACCCTGAACGCCTCGATTAGATTCCAGTCTGTGACTCACTACCGGGTATCTGTTATTCTCTATATAAACCACCCTGAACCCCTCGATTAGATTCCAGTCTGTAACTCACTCCCGGGTATCTGTTATTCTATATATAAGCCATCCCAAACGCTTCGATTAGATTCCAGTCTATAACTCACTCCCGGGTATCTGTTATTCGATATATAAACCACGCTGAACCCCTCGATTAGATTCCAGTCTGGAACTCACGCCCGAGTATCTGGTATTCTATATAGAAACCACCTGAACCCCTCGATTAGATTCCAGTCTGTAACTCACTCCCGGGTATCTGTTATTCTATATATAAACCACCCCGTACCCCTCGATCAGATTCCGGTCTTTAACTCACTCCCGGGGATCTGTTATTCTATATATAAATCACGCTGAACCCCTCGATTAGATTCCAGATGCATCTCACTCCCGGGTATCTGTTATTCTGTATATAATCCACCCCGAACCCCTCGATTAGATTCCAGTTTGTAACTCACTCCCGGGTATCTGTTATTCTGTATATAATCCACCCCGAACCCCTCGATTAGATTCCAGTTTGTAACTCACTCCCGGGTATCTGTTATTCTGTATATAATCCACCCCGAACCCCTCGATTAGATTCCAGTTTGTAACTCACTCCCGGGTATCTGTTATTCTATATATAAACCTCCCCGAACCGCTCGATTAGATTCCAGTCCGTGACTCACTCCCGGGTATCTATTATCTATATATAAACCATCCCAAACGCCTCGATTAGATTCCAGTCTGTAACTCACTCCCGGGTATCTGTTATTCTATATATAACCCCTCTGGACGCCTCGATTACATTCCAGTCTGTAGCTCAGTCCCCTCTTACTTTCAATCCGTATAAAACACTCAAATTGCGTCTTTTAGAATCCCGTAGTTATGGTCCTGAATATCTGTACTTCTGTCTTGAATCTCGATAAGACTTCTTTCCAATTTATGATCACAGGTTCTCAAACAACCACAAAGTTACCAACAACCAGTCAGAAACCTATCACAACACAGCAGACGACATATCCAGGTAAAGACAGGACTGAGAAAAATAGATTAAACAATGGATTCCAGTGAGTCCCAAAATGTATTTCTCAGTTATTCACTTTGTCCCTTATTCCTGAATTCATCATTGTTCACCCTGTGTGACCCTCGATTAGATTCCAGTCTGTAACTCACTCCCGGGTATCTGTTATTCTATATATAAACCACCCCGAACCCCTCGATTAGATTCCAGTCTGTAACTCACTCCCGGATATCTGTTATTCTATATATAAACCACCCTGAACCCCTCGATTAGATTCCAGTCTGTAACTCACTCCCGGGTATCTGTTAATCTATAGAAAAGCACCCCGAACCCCTCGATTAGATTCCAGTCTGTAACTCACTCCCGGGTATCTGTTATTCTATATATAGACCACCCCGAACCCCTCGATTAGATTCCATCTGTAACTCACTCCCGGGTATGTGTTATTCTATACATAAAACATCCTGAATCGACTCGATTAGATTCCAGTCTGTTACTCACCCCCGGGTATCTGTTATTCTATATATAACCCGCCCCAAACCCCTCGATTAGATTCCAGTCTGTAACTCACTCCCGGGTATCTGTCATTCTGTATATAAACCACACGAACCCCTCGATTAGATTCCAGTCTGGAACTCACTCCCGGGTATCTGTTATTCTGTATATAAACCACACGAACCCCTCGATTAGATTCCAGTCTGTAACTCACTCCCGGGTATCTGTTATGGTATAGAAAACCACCCCGAACCCCTCGATTAGATTCCATCTGTAACTCACTCCCGGGTATCTGTTATTCTATATATAAAATACCCTGAATCGATTGGATTAGATTCCAGTCTGTAACTCACTCCCGGGTATCTGTTATTCTATATATAACCCGCCCCAAACCCCTCGATTAGATTCCAGTCTGTAACTCACTCCCGGGTATCTGTTATTTTATATATAAAACACCCTGAATTGACTCGATTAGATTCCAGTCTGTAACTCACTCCCGGGTATCTGTTATTCTATATATAAACCATCCCGAACCCCTCGATTAGATTCCAGTCTGTAACTCACTCCCGGGTATCTGTTATTCTATATATAAACCACCCCGTACCCCTCGATCAGATTCCGGTCTTTAACTCACTCCCGGGGATCTGTTATTCTATATATAAATCACGCTGAACCCCTCGATTAGATTCCAGACTGCATCTCACTCCCGGGTATCTGTTATTCTGTATATAATCCACCCCGAACCCCTCGATTAGATTCCAGTTTGTAACTCACTCCCGGGTATCTGTTATTCTGTATATAATCCACCCCGAACCCCTCGATTAGATTCCAGTTTGTAACTCACTCCCGGGTATCTGTTATTCTGTATATAATCCACCCCGAACCCCTCGATTAGATTCCAGTTTGTAACTCACTCCCGGGTATCTGTTATTCTATATATAAACCTCCCCGAACCGCTCGATTAGATTCCAGTCCGTGACTCACTCCCGGGTATCTATTATCTATATATAAACCATCCCAAACGCCTCGATTAGATTCCAGTCTGTAACTCACTCCCGGGTATCTGTTATTCTATATATAACCCCTCTGGACGCCTCGATTACATTCCAGTCTGTAGCTCAGTCCCCTCTTACTTTCAATCCGTATAAAACACTCAAATTGCGTCTTTTAGAATCCCGTAGTTATGGTCCTGAATATCTGTACTTCTGTCTTGAATCTCGATAAGACTTCTTTCCAATTTATGATCACAGGTTCTCAAACAACCACAAAGTTACCAACAACCAGTCAGAAACCTATCACAACACAGCAGACGACATATCCAGGTAAAGACAGGACTGAGAAAAATAGATTAAACAATGGATTCCAGTGAGTCCCAAAATGTATTTCTCAGTTATTCACTTTGTCCCTTATTCCTGAATTCATCATTGTTCACCCTGTGTGACCCTCGATTAGATTCCAGTCTGTAACTCACTCCCGGGTATCTGTTATTCTATATATAAACCACCCTGAACCCCTCGATTAGATTCCAGTCTGTAACTCACTCCCGGGTATCTGTTAATCTATAGAAAAGCACCCCGAACCCCTCGATTAGATTCCAGTCTGTAACTCACTCCCGGGTATCTGTTATTCTATATATAGACCACCCCGAACCCCTCGATTAGATTCCATCTGTAACTCACTCCCGGGTATGTGTTATTCTATACATAAAACATCCTGAATCGACTCGATTACATTCCAGTCTGTTACTCACCCCCGGGTATCTGTTATTCTATATATAACCCGCCCCAAACCCCTCGATTAGATTCCAGTCTGTAACTCACTCCCGGGTATCTGTCATTCTGTATATAAACCACACGAACCCCTCGATTAGATTCCAGTCTGGAACTCACTCCCGGGTATCTGTTATTCTGTATATAAACCACACGAACCCCTCGATTAGATTCCAGTCTGTAACTCACTCCCGGGTATCTGTTATTCTGTATGTAAACCACACGAACCCCTTGATTAGATTCCAGTCAGTAACTCACTCCCGGGTATCTGTTATGGTATAGAAAACCACCCCGAACCCCTCGATTAGATTCCATCTGTAACTCACTCCCGGGTATCTGTTATTCTATATATAAAATACCCTGAATCGATTGGATTAGATTCCAGTCTGTAACTCACTCCCGGGTATCTGTTATTTTATATATAAAACACCCTGAATTGACTCGATTAGATTCCAGTCTGTAACTCACTCCCGGGTATCTGTTATTCTATATATAAACCACACCGAACCCCTCGATTAGATTCCAGTCTGTAACTCACTCCCGGGTATCTGTTATTCTATATATAAACCACCCAAACTCCTCGATTAGATTCCAGTCTGTAACTCACTCCCGGGTATCTGTTATTTTATATATAAACACCCTGAATTGACTCGATTAGATTCCAGACTGTAACTCACCCCCGGGTATCTGTTATTCTATATATAACCCGCCTTAAACCCCTCGATTAGATTCCATCTGTAACTCACTCCCGGGTATCTGTTATTCTATATATAAAATACCCTGAATCGACTGGATTAGATTCCAGTCTGTAACTCACTCCCGGGTATCTGTTATTCTATATATAACCCGCCCCAAACCCCTCGATTAGATTCCAGTCTGTAACTCACTCCCTGGTGTCTGTTATTCTATATATAAACCAACCGAAACCACTCGATTAGATTCCACCGTAACTCACAACCGGGTATCTGTTATTCTATATATAAAACACCCTGAATCCCCTCGATTAGATTCCAGTCTGTAACTCACTCCCGGGTTACTGTTATTCTATATATAAACCACCCCGAACCCCTCGATTAGATTCCATCTGTAACTCACTCCCGGGTATCTGTTATTTTATATATAAAACACCCTGAATTGACTCAATTAGATTCCAGACTGTAACTCACCCCCGGGTATCTGTTATTCTATATATAACCCGCCTTAAACCCCTCGATTAGATTCCCGTGTGTAACTCACACCCGGGTATCTGTTATTCTATATATAAACCACCCAGAACCCCTCGATTAGATTCCAGCCTGTAACTCACTGCCGGGTATCTGTTATTCTATATATAAACAACCCAAACTCCTCGATTAGATTCCAGTCTGTAACTCACTCCCGGGTATCTGTTATTGTATATATAAACCACCCCACACCCCTCGATTAGATTCCGGTCTTTAACTCACTCCCGGGTATCTGTTATTCTATATATAAACCACCCCGAACGCCTCGATTAGATTCCAGCCTGTAACTCACTGCCGGGTATCTGTTATTCTATATATAAACAACCCAAACTCCTCGATTAGATTCCAGTCTGTAACTCACTCCCGGGTATCTGTTATTGTATATATAAACCACCCCACACCCCTCGATTAGATTCCAGTCTGTAAGTCGCTCCCGGGTATCTGTTATTCTATATATAACCCCTCCGGACGCCTCGATTACATTCCAGTCTGTAGCTCAGTCCCCTCTTACTTTCAATCCGTATAAAACACTCAAATTGCGTATTTTGAGAATCCCGTAGCTATATTCCTGAATATCTGTACTTCTGTCTTGAATCTCGATAAGACTTCTTTCCAATTTATGATCACAGGTTCTCAAACAACCACAAAGTTACCAACAACCAGTCAGAAACCTATCACAACACAGCAGACGACATATCCAGGTAAAGACAGGACTGAGAAAAATAGATTAAACAATGGATTCTAGTGAGTCCCAAAATGTATTTCTCAGTTAGTCACTTTGTCCCTTATTCCTGAATTCATCATTGTTCACCCTGTGTAACCCTCGATTAGATTCCAGTCTGTAACTCACTCCCGGGTATCTGTTATTCTATATATAAACCACCCTGAACCCCTCGATTAGATTCCAGTCTGTAACTCACTCCCGGGTATCTGTTATTCTATAGAAAACCACCCAGAATCCCTCGATGAGATTCCAGTCTGTATCTCACTCCCGGGTGTCTGTTACTCTATATATAAACCATCCCGAACACCTCGATTAGATTCCAGTCTGTAACTCACTCCCGGGTATCTGTTATTCTATATATAAACCACCCCGAACCCCTCGATTAGATACCAGTCTGTATCTCACTCCCGGGTATCTGTTATTCTATATATAAACCACCCCGAATCCCTCGATGAGATTCCAGTCTGTATCTCACTCACGGGTGTCTGTTATTCTATATATAAACCATCCCGAACGCCTCGATTAGATTCCAGTCTGGAACTCACGCCCGAGTATCTGGTATTCTATATAGAAACCACCTGAACCCCTCGATTAGATTCCAGTCTGTAACTCACTCCCGGGTATCTGTTATTCTATATATAAACCACCCAGAACCCCTCGATTAGATTCCGGTCTGTAACTCACTCTCGGGTATCTGTTATTCTATATATAAACAACCCAAACTCCTCGATTAGATTCCAGTCTGTAACTCACTCCCGGGTATCTGTTATTGTATATATAAACCACCCCACACCCCTCGATTAGATTCCAGTCTGTAACTCACTCCCGGGTATCTGTTATTCTATATATAACCCCTCTGGACGCCTCGATTACATTCCAGTCTGTAGCTCAGTCCCCTCTTACTTTCAATCCGTATAAAACACTCAAATTGCGTCTTTTAGAATCCCGTAGTTATGGTCCTGAATATCTGTACTTCTGTCTTGAATCTCGATAAGACTTCTTTCCAATTTATGATCACAGGTTCTCAAACAACCACAAAGTTACCAACAACCAGTCAGAAACCTATCACAACACAGCAGACGACATATCCAGGTAAAGACAGGACTGAGAAAAATAGATTAAACAATGGATTCTAGTGAGTCCCAAAATGTATTTCTCAGTTATTCACTTTGTCCCTTATTCCTGAATTCATCATTGTTCACCCTGTGTAACCCTCGATTAGATTCCAGTCTGTAACTCACTCCCGGGTATCTGTTATTCTATATATAAACCACCCCGAACCCCTCGGTTAGATTCCAGTCTGTAACTCAGTCCCTGATATCTGTTATTCTATATATAAACCACCCAGAATCCCTCGATGAGATTCCAGTCTGTATCTCACTCCCGGGTGTCTGTTACTCTATATATAAACCATCCCGAACACCTCGATTAGATTCCAGTCTGTATCTCACTCCCGGGTATCTGTTATTCTATATATAAACCACTCCGAATCCCTCGATGAGATTCCAGTCTGTATCTCACTCACGGGTGTCTGTTATTCTATATATAAACCATCCCGAACGCCTCGATTAGATTCCAGTCTGTAACTCACTCCCGGGTATCTGTTATTCTATATATAAACCACCCCGAACCCCTCGATTAGATTCCAGTCTGTAACTCACTCCTGGGTATCTGTTATTCTATACATAAACCTCCCCTAGCCCCTCGATTAGATTCCAGTCTGTGACTCACTCCCGGGTATCTGTTATTCTATATATAACCCCGCCGGACGCCTCGATTACATTCCAGTCTATAGCTCAGTCCCCTCTTACTTTCAATCCGTATAAAACACTGAAATTGCGTATTTTGAGAATCCCGTAGTTATGTTCCTGAATATCTGTACTTCTGTCTTGAATCTCGATAAGACATCTTTCCAATTTATGATCACAGGTTCTCAAACAATCACAAAGTTACCAACAACCAGTCAGAAACCTATCACAACACAGCAGACGACATATCCAGGTAAAGATAGGACTGAGAAAAATAGATGAAACAATGGATTCTAGTGAGTCCCAAAATGTATTTCTCAGTTATTCTCTTTGTCCCTTATTCCTGAATTCATCATTGTTCAGCCTGTGTAACCCTCGATTAGATTCCAGTCTGTAACTCACTCCCGGGTATCTGTTATTCTATATATAAACCACCCTGAACCCCTCGATTAGATTCCAGTCTGTAACTCACTCCCGGGTATCTGTTATTCTATATATAAACCACCCAGAACCCCTCGATTAGATTCCTGTCTGTTACTCACTCCCGGGTATCTGTTATTCTATATATAAACCACCCCGAACCCCTCGATTAGACTCCAGTCTGTAACTCACTCCCGGGCATCTGTTATTCTATATATAAACCACCCCGAACCCCTCGATTAGATTCCAGTCTGTAACTCACTCCCGGGTATCTGTTATTCTATATATAAACCACCCAGAATCCATCGATTAGATTCCATCTGTAACTCACTCTCGGGTATCTGTTATTCTGTATATAAACCATCCTGAACACCTCGATTAGATTCCAGTCCGTGACTCACTCCCGGGTATCTGTTATTCTATATATAAACCATCCCGAACCCCTCGATTAGATTCCAGTCCGTGACTCACTCCCGGGTATATATTATTCTATATATAAACCATCCCAAACGCCTCGATTAGATTCCAGTCTGTAACTCACTCCCGGGTATCTGTTATTCTATATATAACCCCTCTGGACGCCTCGATTACATTCCAGTCTGTAGCTCAGTCCCCTCTTACTTTCAATCCGTATAAAACACTCAAGTTGCGTATTTTGAGAATCCCGTAGTTATGTTCCTGAATATCTGTACTTCTGTCTTGAATCTCAATAAGACATCTTTCCAATTTATGATCACAGGTTCTCAAACAACCACAAAGTTACCAACAACCAGTCAGAAACCTATCACAACTCAGCAGACGACATATCCAGGTAAAGACAGGACTGAGAAAAATAGATTAAACAATGGATTCTAGTGAGTCCCAAAATGTATTTCTCAGTTATTCACTTTGTCCCTTATTCCTGAATTCATCATTGTTCACCCTGTGGAACCCTCGATTAGATTCCAGTCTGTAACTCACTCCCAGGTATCTGTTATTATATATATAAACCACCCTGAACCCCTCGATTAGATTCCAGTCTGTAACTCACTCCCGGGTATCTGTTATTCTGCATAGAAACCACCCCGAACTCCTCGATTAGATTCCAGTCTGTAACTCACTCCCGGGTATCTGTTATTCTGTATATAAACCACACGAACCCCTCGATTAGATTCCAGTGTGTAACTCACACCCGGGTATCTGTTATTCTATATATAAACCACCCAAACGCCACAATTAGATTCCAGTCTGTAACTCACACCCGGGTATCTGTTATTCTATACATAAACCACCTGAACCCCTCGATGAGATTCCAGTCTGTAACTCACTCCCGGGTATCTGTTATTCTATATATAAACCACCCTGAACCCCTCGATTAGATTCCAGTCTGTAACTCACTCCCGGGTATCTGTTATTCTGCATAGAAACCACCCCGAACTCCTCGATTAGATTCCAGTCTGTAACTCACTCCCGGGTATCTGTTATTCTGTATATAAACCACACGAACCCCTTGATTAGATTCCAGTCAGTAACTCACTCCCGGGTATCTGTTATGCTGTAGAAAACCACCCCGAACCCCTCGATTAGATTCCATCTGTAACTCACTCCCGGGTATCTGTTATTCTATATATAAAATACCCTGAATCGACTGGATTAGATGCCAGTCTGTAACTCACTCCCGGGTATCTGTTATTCTATATATAACCCGCCCCAAACCCCTCGATTAGATTCCAGTCTGTAACTCACTCCCGGGTATCTGTTATTCTATATATAAACCACCCCGAACCCCGCAATTAGATTCCAGTCTGTAACTCACTCCCGGGTGTCTGTTATTCTATATATAAACCACCCAAACTCCTCGATTAGATTCCAGTCTGTAACTCACTCCCCGGTATCTGTTATTCTGTATATAAACCACACGAACCCCTCGATTAGATTCCAGTCTGTAACTCACTCCCGGGTATCTGTTATTCTGTATATAAACCACCCCAAACCCCTCGATTAGATTCCAGTCTGTAACTCACTCCCGGGTATCTGTTATTCTATATATAAACCACACGAACCCCTTGATTAGATTCCAGTCTGTAACTCACTCCCGGGTATCTGTTATGCTATAGAAAACCCCCCCGAGCTCCTCGATTAGATTCCATCTGTAACTCACTCCCGGGTATCTGTTATTCTATATATAACCTGCCCCAAACACCTCGATTAGATTCCAGTGTGTAACTCACACCCGGGTATCTGTTATTCGATATATAAACCACGCTGAACCCCTCGATTAGCTTCCAGTCTGGAACTCACTCCCGAGTATCTGTTATTCTATATATAAACCACCTGAGTCCCTGGATTAGATTCCAGTCTGTCACTCACTCCCTGGTATCTGTTATTCTATATATAAACCACCCAGAACCCCTCGATTAGATTCCAGTCTGTATCCCACTCCCGGGTATCAGTTATTCTCTATATAAACCACCCCAAACCCCTCGATTAGATTCCAGTCTGTGACTCACTCCCGGGTATCTGTTATTCTATATATAAACCATCCCAAACGCCTCGATTAGATTCCAGTGTGTAACTCACTCCCGGGTAACTGTTATTCTATATATAACCCCTCCGGATGCCTCGATTACATTCCAGTCTGTAGCTCAGTCCCCTCTTACTTTCAATCCGTATAAAACACTCAAATTGCGTATTTTGAGAATCCCGTAGTTATGGTCCTGAATATCTGTACTTCTGTCTTGAATCTCGATAAGACATCTTTCCAAATTATGATCACAGGTTCTCAAAGTACCACAAAGTTACCAACAACCAGTCAGAAACCTATCACAACACAGCAGACGACATATCCAGGTAAAGACAGGACTGAGAAAAATAGATTAAACAACGGATTCTAGTGAGTCCCAAAATGTATTTCTCAGTTATTCACTTTGTCCCTTATTCCTGAATCCATCATTGTTCACCCTGTGTAACCCTCGATTAGATTCCAGTCTGTAACTCACTCCCGGATATCTGTTATTCCATTTAAAAACCACCCTGAACCCCGCGATTAGATTTCAGTCTGTAACTCACTCCCGGGTATCTGTTATTCTATATATAACCCACCCCGAGCCCCTCGATTAGATTCCAGTCTGTGACTCACTCCCGGGTATCTGTTATTCCATATAAAAACCACCCTGAACCCCGCGATTAGATTTCAGTCTGTAACTCACTCCCGGGTATCTGTTATTCTATATATAACCCACCCCGAACCCCTCGATTAGATTCCAGTCTGTAACTCACTCCCGGGTATCTGTTATTCCATATAAAAACCACCCTGAACCCCGCGATTAGATTTCAGTCTGTAACCCACTCCCGGGTATCTGTCATTCTATATATAACCCACCCCGAACCCCTCGATTAGATTCCAGTCTGTAACTCACTCCCGGGTATCTGTTATTCTATGTATAAACCACCCGAAACCCCTCGATTAGATTCCATCTCTAACTCACTCCCGGGTATCTGTTATTCTATTTATAACCCACCCCGAACCCCTCGATTAGATTCCAGTCTGTAACTCACTCCCGGGTTACTGTTATTCTATATATAAAACACCCTGAATTGACTCGCTTAGATTCCAGTCTGTAACTCATTCCCGGGTATCTGTTATTCTATATATAACACGCCCCAAACCCCTCGATTAGATTCCAGTCTGTAACTCACTCCCGGATATCTGTTATTCTATATATAAACCACCCCTAACCCCTCGATTAGATTCCAGTCAGGAACTCACTCCCGGGTATCTGTTATTCTATATATAAACCATCCCAAACCCCTCGATTAGATTCCAGTCTGTAACTCATTCCCGAGTATCTGTTATTCTGTATATAAACCACACGAACCCCTTGATTAGATTCCAGTCTGTAACTCACTCCCGGGTATCTGTTAATCTATAGAAAAGCACACCGAACCCCTCGATTAGATTCCAGTCTGTAACTCACTCCCGGGTATCTGTTATTCCATATATAAACCACACGAACCCCTCGATTAGATTCCATCTGTAACTCACTCCCGGGTATGTGTTATTCTATACATAAAACACCCTGAATTGACTCGATTACATTCCAGTCTGTAACTCACCCCCGGGTATCTGTTATTCTATATATAACCCGCCCCAAACCCCTCGATTAGATTCCAGTGTGTAACTCACACCCGGGTATCTGTTATTCTATATATAAACCACCCAAACTCCTCGATTAAATTCCAGTCTGTGACTCACTCCCGGGTATCTGTTCTTCTATATATAAACCATCCCAAACCCCTCGATTAGATGCCAGTCTGTAACTCACTCCCTGGTATCTGTTATTCTATATATAAACCACCCAGTACCCCTCGATTAGATTCCAGTCTGTATCTCACTCCCGGGAGTCTGTTATTCTATATATAACCCCTCCGGACGCCTCGATTACATTCCAGTCTATAGCTCAGTCCCCTCTTACTTTCAATCCGTATAAAACACTCAAATTGCGTATTTTGAGAATCCCGTAGATATGTTCCTGAATATCTGTACTTCTGTCTTGAATCTCGATAAGACATCTTTCCAATTTATGATCATAGGTTCTCAAACAACCATAAAGTTACCAACAAACAGTCAGAAACCTATCACAACTCAGCAGACGACATATCCAGGTAAAGACAGGACTGAGAAAAATAGATTAAACAATGGATTCTAGTGAGTCCCAAAATGTATTTCTCAGTTATTCTCTTTGTCCCTTATTCCGGAATTCATCATTGTTCACCCTGTGTAACCCTCGATTAGATTCCAGTCTGTAACTCACTCCCGGGTATCTGTTATTCTGTATATAAACCAAACAAACCCCTCGATTAGATTCCAGACTGTAACTCACTCCCGGGTATCTGTTATTCTATATATAAACCACCCCGAACCCCTCGATTAGATTCCAGTCTGTAACTCACTCCCGGGTATCTGTTATTCTGTATATAAACCACACAAACCCCTCGATTAGATTCCAGACTGTAACTCACTCCCGGGTATCTGTTATTCTGTATATAAACCACACGAACCCCTCGATTAGATTCCAGTCTGTAACTCACTCCCGGGTATCTGTTATTCTATATATAAACCAACCCGAACCCCTCGATTAGATTCCAGTCTGTAACTCACTCCCGGGTATCTGTTATTCTCTATATAAACCACACGAACCCCTTGATTAGATTCCAGTCAGTAACTCACTCCCGGGTATCTGTTATGCTATAGAAAACCCCCCCGAGCTCCTCGATTAGATTCCATCTGTAACTCACTCCCGGGTATCTGTTATTCTATATATAAAACACCCTGAATGGACTCATTAGATTCCAGTCTGTAACTCATTCCTGGGTATCTGTTATTCTATATATAACCCGCCCCAAACACCTCGATTAGATTCCAGTGTGTAACTCACTCCCGGGTATCTGTTATTCTATATATAAACCACCCCGAACCCCTCGATTAGATTCCAGTCTGTAACTCACTCCCGGGTATCTGTTATTCTATATATAAACCACCCCGAACCCCTCGATTAGATTCCAGTGTGTAACTCACACCCGGGTATCTGTTATTCGATATATAAACCACGCTGAACCCCTCGATTAGCTTCCAGTCTGGAACTCACTCCCGAGTATCTGTTATTCTATATATAAACCACCTGAGTCCCTCGATTAGATTCCAGTCTGTAACTCACTCCCTGGTATCTGTTATTCTATATATAAACCACCCAGAACCCCTCGATTAGATTCCAGTCTGTATCCCACTCCCGGGTATCAGTTATTCTCTATATAAACCACCCCAAACCCCTCGATTAGATTCCAGTCTGTGACTCACTCCCGGGTATCTGTTATTCTATATATAAACCATCCCAAACGCCTCGATTAGATTCCAGTGTGTAACTCACTCCCGGGTAACTGTTATTCTATATATAACCCCTCCGGACGCCTCGATTACATTCCAGTCTGTAGCTCAGTCCCCTCTTACTTTCAATCCGTATAAAACACTCAAATTGCGTATTTTGAGAATCCCGTAGTTATGGTCCTGAATATCTGCACTTCTGTCTTGAATCTCGATAAGACATCTTTCCAAATTATGATCACAGGTTCTCAAAGTACCACAAAGTTACCAACAACCAGTCAGAAACCTATCACAACACAGCAGACGACATATCCAGGTAAAGACAGGACTGAGAAAAATAGATTAAACAACGGATTCTAGTGAGTCCCAAAATGTATTTCTCAGTTATTCTCTTTGTCCCTTATTCCTGAATTCATCATTGTTCACCCTGTGTAACCCTCGATTAGATTCCAGTCTGTAACTCACTCCCGGGTATCTGTTACTCCATTTAAAAACCACCCTGAACCCCGCGATCAGATTTCAGTCTGTAACTCACTCCCGGGTATCTGTTATTCTATATATAACCCACCCCGAGCCCCTCGATTAGATTCCAGTCTGTGACTCACTCCCGGGTATCTGTTATTCCATATAAAAACCACCCTGAACCCCGCGATTAGATTTCAGTCTGTAACTCACTCCCGGGTATCTGTTATTCTATATATAACCCACCCCGAACCCCTCGATTAGATTCCAGTCTGTAACTCACTCCCGGGTATCTGTTATTCCATATAAAAACCACCCTGAACCCCACGATTAGATTTCAGTCTGTAACCCACTCCCGGGTATCTGTCATTCTATATATAACCCACCCCGAACCCCTCGATTAGATTCCAGTCTGTAACTCACTCCCGGGTATCTGTTATTCTATGTATAAACCACCCGAAACCCCTCGATTAGATTCCATCTCTAACTCACTCCCGGGTATCTGTTATTCTATATATAACCCACCCCGAACCCCTCGATTAGATTCCAGTCTGTAACTCACTCCCGGGTTACTGTTATTCTATATATAAAACACCCTGAATTGACTCGCTTAGATTCCAGTCTGTAACTCATTCCCGGGTATCTGTTATTCTATATATAACACGCCCCAAACCCCTCGATTAGATTCCAGTGTGTAACGCACTCCCGGGTATATGTTATTCTATATATAAACCACCCAAACTCCTCGATTAGATTCCAGTCTGTAACTCACTCCCGGGTGTCTGTTATTCTATATATAACCCACCCCGAACCCCTCGATTAGATTCCAGTCTGTAACTCACTCCCGGGAATCTGTTATTCTATATACAAACCACCCCAAACCCCTCGATTAGATTCCACTCTGTAACTCACTCCTGGATATCAGTTATTCTGTATATAAACCACCCCGAACCCCTCGATTAGATTCCAGTCTGTAACTCACACCCGGGTATCTGTTATTCTATATATAAACCACCCAGCACCCCTCGATTAGATTCCAGTCTGTAACTCACTCCCGGGTATCTGTTATCCTATAGAAAACCACCCCGAACCCCTCGATTAGATTCCATCTGTAACTCACTCTCGGGTATCTGTTATTCTATATATAAAACACCCTGAATCGACTCGATTAGATTCCAGTCTGTAACTCACTCCCGGGTATCTGTTATTCTATATGTAAGCCGCCCCAAACCCCTCGATTAGATTCCAGTCTGTAACTCACACCCGGGTATCTGCCTTTCTATATATAAACCACCCAAACTCATCGATTAGATTCCAGTCTGTCACTCACTCCCGGGTATCTGCTATTCTATATATAAACCATCCGAACCCCTCGATTAGATTCCAGTCTGTAACTCACTCCCGGGTATCTGTTATTCTATGTATAAACCACCCGAAACCCCTCGATTAGATTCCATCTCTAACTCACTCCCGGGTATCTGTTATTCTATATATAAAACACCCTGAATCCCCTCGATTAGATTCCAGTCTGTAACTCACTCCCGGTTATCTGTTATTCTATATATAACCCACCCCGAACCCCTCGATTAGATTCCAGTCTGTAACTCACTCCCGGGTATTTGTTATTCTATATATAAACCACCTGAACCCCTCGGTTAGATTCCAGTCTGTAACTCACTCCCTGGTATCTGTTATTCTATATATAAACCACCCGGAACCCCTCGATTAGATTCCAGTCTGTATCTCACTCCCGGGTGTCTGTTATTCTATATATAAACCATCCCGAGCCCCTCGATTCGATTCCAGTCTGTGACTCACTCACGGGTATCTGTTATTCTATATATAAACCATCCCAAAAGCCTCGATTAGATTCCAGTCTGTAACTCACTCCCGGGTATCTGTTATTCTATATCTAAACCATCCGAACGCCTCGATTAGATTCCAGTCTGTAACTCACTCCTGGGTGTCTGTTATTCTATGTATAAACCACCCCGAAGCCCTCGATTAGATTCCAGTCTGTGACTCACTCCCGGGTATCTGTTATTCTATATATAAACCACCCCGAACCCCACGATTAGATTCCAGTCTGTAACACACTCCCGGGTATCTGTTATTCTATATATAACCCCTCCGGACGCCTCGATTAGATTCCAGTCTGTAACTCACTCCCGGGTATCTGTTATTCTATATATAACCCCTCCGGATGCCTCGATTACATTCCAGTCTGTAGCTCAGTCCCCTCTTACTTTCAATCCGTATAAAACACTCAAATTGCGTATTTTGAGAATCCCGTCGTTATGTTCCTGAATATCTGTACTTCTGTCTTGAATCTCGATAAGACATCTTTCCAATTTATGATCACAGGTTCTCAAACAACCACAAAGTTACCAACAACCAGTCAGAAACCCATCACAACACAGCAGACGACATATCCAGGTAAAGACAGGACTGAGAAAAATAGATTAAACAATGGATTCTAGTGAGTCCCAAAATGTATTTCTCAGTTATTCACTTTGTCCCTTATTCCTGAATTCATCATTGTTCACCCTGTGTAACCCTCGATTAGATTCCAGTCTGTAACTCACTCCCGGGTATCTGTTATTCTATATATAAACCACCTCGAACCCCTCGATTAGATTCCAGTCTGTAACTCACTCCCGGGAATCTGTTATTCTATATATAAACCACCCCGAACCCCTCGATTAGATTCCAGACTGTAACTCACTCCCGGGTATCTGTTATTCTATATATAAACCACCCCGAACCCCTCGATTAGATTCCAGTCTGTAACTCACTCCCCGGTATCTGTTATTCTATATATAAACCACCCTGAAACCCTCGATTAGAGTCCGTCTGTTACTCACCCCCGGGTATCTGTTATTCTATATACAAACCACCCCAAACCCCTCGATTAGATTCCAGTCTGTAACTCACTCCCGGGTATCTGTTATTCTATACATAAACCACCCCAAACCCCTCGATTAGATTCCAGTCTGTAACTCACTCCCGGGAATCTGTTATTTTATGTACAAACCACCCCAAACCCCTCGATTAGATTCCAGTCTGTAACTCACTCCTGGATATCTGTTATTCTGTATATAAACCACCCCGAACCCCTCGATTAGATTCCAGTCTGTAACTCACTCCCGGGTGTCTGTTATTCTATATATAAACCACACGAACCCCTCGATTAGATTCCAGTCTGTAACTCACTCCCGGGTATCTGTTATTCTATATATAACCCGCCCCAAACCCCTTGTTTAGATTCCAGTGTGTAACTCACACCCGGGTATCTGTTATTCTATAGATAAACTACCCAAACTCCTCGATTAGATTCCAGTCTGTAACTCACTCCCGGGTATCTGTTATTCTATATATAAACCACCCTGAACCCCTCGATTAGATTCCAGTCTGTAACTCACTCCCTGATATCTGTTATTCTATATATAAACCACCCAGAATCCCTCGATTAGATTCCAGTCTGTATCTCACTCCCGGGTATCAGTTATTCTATATATAAACCACCCCAAACCCCTCGATTAGATTCCAGTCTGTGGCTCACTCCCGGGTATCTGTTATTGTATATATAAACCATCCCAAACGCCTCGATTAGATTCCAGTCTGTAACTCACTCCCGGGTATCTGTTGTTCTATATATAAACCACCCCGAACCCCTCGATTAGATTCCGGTCTGTAACTCACTCTCGGGTATCTGTTATTCTATATATAAACCACCCGAACCCCTCGATTAGATTCCAGTCTGTAACTCACTCCCGGGTATCTGTTATTCTATATATAACCCCTCCGGACGCCTCGATTACATTCCAGTCTGTAGCTCAGTCCCCTCTTACTTTCAATCCGTATAAAACACTCAAATTGCGTATTTTGAGAATCCCGTAGTTATGTTCCTGAATATCTGTACTTCTGTCTTGAATCTCGATAAGACATCTTTCCAATTTATGATCACAGGTTCTCAAACAACCACAAAGTTACCAACAACCAGTCAGAAACCTATCACAACACAGCAGACGACATATCCAGGTAAAGACAGGACTGAGAAAAATAGATTAAACAATGGATTCTAGTGAGTCCCAAAATGTATTTCTCAGTTATTCTCTTTGTCCCTTATTCCTGAATTCATCATTGTTCACCCTGTGTAACCCTCGATTAGATTCCAGTCTGTAACTCACTCCCGGATATCTGTTATTCTATATATAACCCACCCCGAACCCCTCGATTAGATTCCAGTCTGTAACTCACTCCCGGGTACTGTTATTCTATATATAAACCACCCCGAACCCCTTGATTAGATTCCAGACTGTAACTCACTCCCGGGGATCTGTTATTCTATATATAAATCATCCCGAACCCCTCGATTAGATTCCAGTCTGTAACTCACTCCTGGGTGTCTGTTATTCTGTATATAAACCACCCCAAACCCCTCGATTAGATTCCAGTCTGTAACTCACTCCCAGGTATCTGTTATTCTATATATAACCCACCCCGAACCCCTCGATTAGATTCCAGTCTGTAACTCACTCCCGGGTATCTGTTATTCTATATACAAACCACCCCAAACCCCTCGATTAGATTCCAGTCTGTAACTCACTCCCGGGTATCTGTTATTCTGTATATAAACCACCCCGAACCCCTAGATTAGATTCCAGTCTGTAACTCACTCCCTGGAATCTGTTATTCTATATATAACCCGCCCCAAAACCCCTCGATTAGATTCCAGTGTGTAACTCACACCCGGGTATCTGTTATTCTATATATAAACCACCCAAACTCCTCGATTAGATTCCAGTCTGTAACTCACTCCTGGGTATCTGTTATTCTATATATAAACCACCCGAAACCCCTCGATTAGATTCCAGTCTGGAACTCACTCCCGAGTATCTGTTATTCTATGTATAAACCACCTGAACCCCTCGATTAGATTCCAGTCTGTAACTCACTCCCGGGTATCTGTTATTCTATATATAAAACACCCGGAATTGACTCGATTAGATTCCAGTCTGTAACTCACTCCCGGGTGCCTGTTATTCTATATATAAACCACACCGAACCCCTCGATTAGATTCCAGTCTGTAACTCACTCCCGGATATCTGTTATTCTATATATAAACCGTCCCAAACGCCTCGATTAGATTCCAGTCTGTAACTCACTCCCCGGTATCTGTTATTCTATATATAAACCACGCTGAACTCGTCGATTAGATTCCAGTCTGTAACACACTCCCGGGTAACTGTTATTCTATATATAACCCCTCCGGACGCCTCGATTACTTTCCAGTCTGTAGCTCAGTCCCCTCTTACTTTCAATCCGTATAAAACACTCAAATTGCGTATTTTGAGAATCCCGTAGTTATGGTCCTGAATATCTGTGCTTCTGTCTTGAATCTCGATAAGACATCTTTCCAATTTATGATCACAGGTTCTCAAACAACCACAAAGTTACCAACAACCAGTCAGAAACCTATCACAACTCAGCAGACGACATATCCAGGTACAGACAGGACTGAGAAAAATAGGTTAAACAATGGATTCTAGTGAGTCCCAAAATGTATTTCTCAGTTATTCTCTTTGTCCCTTATTCCTGAATTCATCATTGTTCACCCTGTGTAACCCTCGATTAGATTCCAGTCTGTAACTCACTCCCGGGTATCAGTTATTCTATATATAACCCACCCCGAACCCCTCGATTAGATTCCAGTCTGTAACTCACTCCCGGGTATCTGTTATTCGATATATAAACCACCCTGAACCCCTCGATTAGATTCCAGTCTGTAACTCACTCCCGGGTATCTGTTATTCTATATATAAACCACCCCGAACCCCTCGATTAGATTCCATCTGTAACTCACTCCCGGGTATCTGTTATTCGATATATAAACCACCCTGAACCCCTCGATTAGATTCCAGTCTGTAACTCACTCCCGGGTATCTGTTATTCTATATATAACCCACCCCGAACCCCTCGATTAGATTCCAGTCTGTAACTCACTCCCGGGTATCTGTTATTCGATATATAAACCACCCTGAACCCCTCGATTAGATTCCAGTCTGTAACTCACTCCCGGGTATCTGTTATTCTATATATAAACCACCCCGAACCCCTCGATTAGATTCCATCTGTAACTCACTCCCGGGTATCTGTTATTCTATATATAAAACACCCTGAATCGACTCGATTAGATTCCAGTCTGTAACTCACTCCCGGGTATCTGTTATTCTATATATAAACCACCCAAACTCCTCGATTAGATTCCAGTCTGTAACTCGCTCCCGGGTATCTGTTATTCTATATATAAAACATCCTGAATCCCCTCGATTAGATTCCAGTCTGTAACTCACTCCCGGTTATCTGTTATTCTATATATAACCCACCCCAAACCCCTCGATTAGATTCCAGTGTGTAACTCACACCCGGGTATCTGTTATTCTATATATAAACCACCCGAAACCCCTCGATTAGATTCCATCTCTAACTCACTCCCGGGTATCTGTTATTCTATATATAAAACATCCTGAATCCCCTCGATTAGATTCCAGTCTGTAACTCACTCCCGGTTATCTGTTATTCTATATATAACCCACCCCAAACCCCTCGATTAGATTCCAGTCTGTAACTCACTCCCGGGTTACTGTTATTCTATATATAAAACACCCTGAATTGACTCGCTTAGATTCCAGTCTGTAACTCAGTCCCGGGTATCTGTTATTCTATATATAACCCGCCCCAAACCCCTCGATTAGATTCCAGTCTTGAACTCACTCCCGAGTATCTGTTGTTCTATATATAAACCACCTGAACCCCTCGGTTAGATTCCAGTCTGTAACTCACTCCCTCGTATCTGTTATTCTATACATAAACCACCCAGAACCCCTCGATTAGATTCCAGTCTGTATCTCACTCCCGGGTGTCTGTTATTCTATATATAAACCATCCCGAACCCCTCGATTAGATTCCAGTCTGTGACTCACTCCCGGGTATCTGTTATTCTATATATAAACCATCCCAAGCGCCTCGATTAGATTCCAGTCTGTAACTCGCTCCCGGTTATCTGTTATTCTATATATAAACCATCCGAACCCCTCGATTAGATTCCAGTCTGTAACTCACTCTCGGGTGTCTGTTATTCTATGTATAAACCACCCCGAACCCCTCGATTAGATTCCAGTCTGTGACTCACTCCCGGGTATCTGTTATTCTATATATAAACCATCCCAAACGCCTCGATTAGATTCCAGTCTGTAACTCACTCCCGGGTATCTGTTATTCTGTATATAAACCACACGAACCCCTCGATTAGATTCCAGTCTGTAACTCACTACCGGGTATCTGTTATTCTATATATAAAACACCCGAAACCTCTTGATTAGATTCCAGTCTGGAACTCACTCCAGAGTATCTGTTATTCTATATATAAACCACCTGAACCCCTCGCTTAGATTCCAGTCTGTAACTCACTCCTGAGTATCTGTTATTCTATATATAAACCACCCTGAACCCCTCGATTAGATTCCAGTCTGTATCTCACTCCCGGGTGTCTGTTATTCTATATATAAACCATCCCGAACCCCTCGATTAGATTCCAGTCTGTAACTCACTCCCGGTTATCTGTTATTCTATATATAAACCATCCGAACCCCTCGATTAGATTCCAGTCTGTAACTCACTCCCGGGTGTCTGTTATTCTATGTATAAACCACCCCGAACCCCTCGATTAGATTCCAGTCTGTGACTCACTCCCGGGTATCTGTTATTCTATATATAAACCATCCCAAACGCCTCGATTAGATTCTGTCTGTAACTCACTCCCGGGTATCTGTTATTCTGTATCTCAACCACACGAACCCCTCGATTAGATTCCAGTCTGTAACTCACTACCGGGTATCTGTTATTCTATATATAAAACACCCGAAACCTCTTGATTAGATTCCAGTCTGGAACTCACTCCAGAGTATCTGTTATTCTATATATAAACCACCTGAACCCCTCGATTAGATTCCAGTCTGTAACCCACACCCGGGTATCTGTTATTCTATATACAAACCACCCCAATCCCCTCGATTGGATTCCAGTCTGTAACTCACTCCTGGATATCTGTTATTCTGTATATAAACCACCCCGAACCCCTCGATTAGATTCCAGTCTCTAACTCACTCCTGGATACCTGTTATTCTGTATATAAACCACCCCGAACCCCTCGATTAGATTCCAGTCTGTAACTCACTCCCGGGTATCTGTTATTCTGTATATAAACCACACGAACCCCTCGATTAGATTCCAGTCTGTAACTCACTACCGGGTATCTGTTATTCTATATATAAAACACCCGAAACCTCTTGATTAGATTCCAGTCTGGAACTCACTCCAGAGTATCTGTTATTCTATATATAAAGCATCTGAACCCTTCGATTAGATTCCAGTCTGTAACTCACTCCCTGGTATCTGTTATTCTATATATAAACCACCCAGAACCCCTCGATTAGATTCCAGTCTGTATCTCACTCCCGGGTGCCTGTTATTCTATCTCTAAACCATCCCAAACGCCTCGATTAGATTCCTCTGTAACTCACTCTCGGGTATCTGTTATTCTATATATAAACCACCCCGAACCCCTCGATTAGATTCCAGTCTGTAACTCACTCCCGGGTATCTGTTATTCTATATATAAACCACCTCGAACCCCTCGATTAGATTCCAGTCTGTAACTCACTCCCGTGTATCTGTTATTCTATATATAAACCACTCCGAACCCCTCGATTAGATTCCAGTCTGTTACTCACTCCCGGGTATCTGTTATTCTATATATAACCCCTCCGGACGCCTCGATTACATTCCAGTCTGTAGCTCAGTCCCCTCTTACTTTCAATCCGTATAAAACACTCAAATTGCGTATTTTGAGAATCCCGTCGTTATGTTCCTGAATATCTGTACTTCTGTCTTGAATCTCGATAAGACATCTTTCCAATTTATGATCACGGTTCTCAAACAACCACAAAGTTACCAACAACCAGTCAGAAACCTATCACAACTCAGCAGACGACATATCCAGGTAAAGACAGGACTGAGAAAAATAGATTAAACAATGGATTCTAGTGAGTCCCAAAATGTATTTCTCAGTTATTCTCTTTGTCCCTTATTCCTGAATTCATCATTGTTCACCCTGTGTAACCCTCGATTAGATTCCAGTCTGTAACTCACTCCCGGGTATCTGTTATTCTGTATATAAACCACACAAACCCCTCGATTAGATTCCAGACTGTAACTCACTCCCGGGTATCTGTTATTCTATATATAAACCACCCCGAACCCCTCGATTAGATTCCAGTCTGTAACTCCCTCCCGGGTATCTGTTATTCTATATATAAACCACCCCGAACCCCTCGATTAGATTCCAGTCTGTAATTTACTCCCAGGTATCTGTTATTCTATATATAAACCACCCTGAACCCCTCGATTAGATTCCAGTCTGTAACTCACTCCCGGGTATCTGTTATTCTGTATATAAACCACCCCGAACCCCTCGATTAGATTCCAGTCTGTGACTCACTCCCGGGTATCTGTTATTCTATATCTAAACCACACCGAACCCCTCGATTAGATTCCAGTCTGTATCTCACTTCCATGTATCTGTTATTCTGTATATAAACCACCCCGAACCCCTCGATTAGATTCCAGTCTGTGACTCACTCCCGGGTATCTGTTATTCTATATATAAACCACCCCGAACCCCTCGATTAGATTCCAGTCTGTGACTCACTCCCGGGTATCTGTTATTCTATATCTAAACCACACCGAACCCCTCGATTAGATTCCAGTCTGTAACTCACTCCCGGGTATCTGTTATTCTATATATAAACCACCCCGAACCCCTCGATTAGATTCCAGTCTGTAATTTACTCCCAGGTATCTGTTATTCTATATATAAACCACCCTGAACCCCTCGATTAGATTCCAGTCTGTAACTCACTCCCGGGTATCTGTTATTCTGTATATAAACCACCCCGAACCCCTCGATTAGATTCCAGTCTGTCACTCACTCCGGTTATCTGTTATTCTATATCTAAACCACCCCGAACCCCTCGATTAGATTCCAGTCTGTGACTCACACCTGGAAATTCGATGTTCGATGTATAACCTTTCCAAATATTATGTTGATCGTCCTGGAGCTAACTCCCCCGTGAATATCTGAAATTCAAAGTATCATCTCGGTGTAAAATCTTTCCTTTTTCTGAAAACTGTTTGCAGGAAAGTCACTGATTCCCCAGCAGCAGGTCCCATGCCCATCTCCCCACACGGGACCACGCATCCAGGGGTGTCGAACATATTGGCAGGACTGAGGAGGACTGTCCCTCTCAGCTTAGCTGTTGCTCTGTATGTTTCCCACCTCCTCCCCCCAAATTCCAGATGGTGTCAGTGTCACTTGACAATCAATGACCTCTGCTTCTGTTTACAGGCTCCTGTCCCCCTAACTCGCACTTTGACCCCTGCGGCGGCGGCTGCTCCCCCCGATGTGACAGACCGAGGCCCGACTGTTCGGATACCTGCGCCTCCGCCAGCTGCGTCTGCGACGAAGGGTTTTTCCAGACGGGCGGGGGCTGCGTCCCCGGAGAGCAGTGCGGCTGTATCCGCGGTGACTCCTACTATCAGGTGAGCACCTCACCCCCACCACGGGCGTCGGCGGTTTCTGGGCGGAATATTCCGGGGCCTACCTCGCGGGACCAATAACACAGAGAGTGCGTGCCTAGTGATGATGTCACCGGGCTAGCCACCAAAGGGCCTGGTGGGGGAGGATGCTGGGACATCGGTTGGAATCCAGCCGGGAGCGCTGGCGAATTTAAATTCAGTTCACTAAATGTCAGGTAATTGTGGCCGTGGTTCTGGCAGGTTGTCACGGAGCTCGTTTGCCTCACCGTGGTAACCGTGGAAAGGAAATCTGCCGGCCCTGCCCCAACCGGGCCTAGATTTGACCACATTTGGAGCATTGTGGGCCGTTTTGGTCTCCTTATCTAAGAAAGGACATGCCTGCCACAGAGGGAGTGCAGCGAAGGTTCACCGGACTAATTCCTGGGGCGGCAGGGTTGGCATGGAGGATTGGGTCGAATTGGCCGGTATTTGATATTTGATGGAATTGTGGAGTCCTCTGGATTGGGGCGGGGGGGGGGGGTAACAATGGATCACCGTCTCCGGATATGGGGTTGACCATTTGGGACTGAGGTGAGGAGAAACCTCGTCACTCAGAGGGTGGAGAATCTGCGGAATTCTCGACCACAGGAGGCCCAGTATCATCACTGTTTGTAATGAACCTGTGCCCAGTATCATCACTGTCTGTAATGAAACTGTGCCCAGTATCATCACTGTTTGTAATGAACCTGTGCCCAGTCTCATCACTGTCTGTAATGAACCCGCGCCCAGTATCATCACTGTCTGTAATGAACCCGCGCCCAGTATCATCACTGTCTGCAATGAAACTGTGCCCAGTATCATCACTGTTTGTAATGAACCTGTGCCCAGTATCATCACTGTCTGTAATGAAACTGTGCCCAGTATCATCACTGTTTGTAATGAACCTGTGCCCAGGATCATCACTGTCTGTAATGAAACTGTGCCCAGTATCATCATTGTCTGTAATGAACCTGTGCCCAGTGTCATCACTGTCTGTAATGAACCTGTGCCCAGTGTCATCACTGTTTGTAATGAACCTGTGCCCAGTGTCATCACTGTCTATAATGAACCTGTGCCCAGTGTCTTCACTGTTTGTAATGAACCCGTGCCCAGTGTCATCACTGTCTGTAATGAACCCGTGCCCAGTGTCATCACTGTCTGTAATTAACCCGTGCCCAGTGTCTTCACTGTTTGTAATGAACCCGTGCCCAGTGTCATCACTGTCTGTAATGAACCCGTGCCCAGTGTCATCACTGTCTGTAATTAACCCGTGCCCAGTGTCTTCACTGTTTGTAATGAACCCGTGCCCAGTGTCATCACTGTCTGTAATGAACCCGTGCCCAGTGTCATCACTGTCTGTAATTAACCCGTGCCCAGTGTCATCACTGTCTGTAATTAACCCGTGCCCAGTGTCATCACTGTCTGTAATTAACCCGTGCCCAGTGTCATCACTGTCTGTAATTAACCCGTGCCCAGTGTCATCACTGTTTGTAATGAACCTGTGCCCAGTGTCATCACTGTTTGTAATGAACCCGTGCCCAGTATCATCACTGTCTGTAATGAACCTCTGCCCAGTATCATCACTGTCTGTAATTAACCCGTGCCCAGTGTCATCACTGTTTGTAATGAACCAGTGCCCAGTGTCATCACTGTCTGTAATTAACCCGTGCCCAGTATCATCACTGCCTGTAATTAACCCGTGCCCAGTGTCATCACTGTCTGTAATGAACCCATGCCCAGTGTCATCACTGTCTGTAATTAACCCATGCCCAGTGACATCACTGTCTGTAATTAACCCGTGCCCAGTGTCATCACTGTCCGTAATAAACCCGTGCCCAGTATCATCATGGTCTGTAATGAACCCGTGCCCAGTATCATCACTGTCTGTAATGAACCTGTGCCCAGTGTCATCTCTGTTTGTAATGAACCTGTGCCCAGTGTCATCACTGTCTATAATGAACCTGTGCCCAGTGTAATCACTGTTTGTAATGAACCCGTGCCCAGTGTCATCACTGTCTGTAATGAACCTGTGCCCAGTGACATCACTGTCTGTAATGAACCCGCGCCCAGTATCATCACTGTCTGTAATGAACCCGTGCCCAGTGTCATCACTGTCTGTAATGAACCTGTGCCCAGTGTCATTACTGTCTGTAATGAACCCGTGCCCAGTATCATCACTGTCTGTAATGAACCCGCGCCCAGTATCATCACTGTCTGTAATGATCCCGTGCCCAGTGTCATCACTGTCTGTAATGAACCTGTGCCCAGTGTCATCACTGTCTGTAATGAACCTGTGCCCAGTATCATCGCGGTCTGTAATGTACCCGTGCCCAGTATCATCACTGTCTGTAATGAACCTGTGCTCAGTATCATCACTGTCTGTAATGAACCTGTGCCCAGTATCATCACTGTCTGTAATGAACTCGTGCCTAGTATCATCATGGTCTGTAATGAACCCATGCCCAGTATCATCATGGTCTGTAATGAACCCATGCCCAGTATCATCACTGTCTGTAATGAACCTGTGCCCAGTATCATCACTGTCTGTAATGAACCTGTGCCCAGTATCATCACTGTCTGTAATGAACCCGCGCCCAGTGTCATCACTGTCTGTAATGAACCCGCGCCCAGTGTCATCACTGTCTGTAATGAACCCATGCCCAGTAATATCACTGTCTGTAATGAACCTGTGCCCAGTATCATCACTGTCTGTAATGAACTCGTGCCTAGTATCATCATGGTCTGTAATGAACCCATGCCCAGTATCATCATGGTCTGTAATGAACCCATGCCCAGTATCATCACTGTCTGTAATGAACCCAGGCCCAGTATCATCACTGTCTGTAATGAACCTGTGCCCAGTATCATCACTGTCTGTAATGAACCTGTGCCCAGTATCATCACTGTCTGTAATGAACCCATGCCCAGTGTCATCACTGTCTGGAATGAACCCGTGCCCCGTATCATCATGGTCTGTAATGAACCCGTGCCCAGTATCATCACTGTGTGTAATGAACCTGTGCCCAGTGTCATCACTGTCTGTAATGAAACCGTGCCCAGTACCATCGCTGTCTGTAATGAACCTGTGCCCAGTATCATCACTGTCTGTAATGAACCCGTGCCCAGTATCATCACTGTCTGTAATGAACCCATGCCCAGTATCGTCACAGTCTGTAATGAACCTGTGCCCAGTATGATCACGGTCTGTAATGAACCTGTGCCCAGTATGATCACGGTCTGTAATGAACCTATGCCCAGTATCGTCACAGTCTGTAATGAACCTGTGCCCAGTATGATCGAGGTCTGTAATGAACCCGTTCCCAGTATCGTCACAGTCTGTAATGAGCACATGTCCAGTATCGTCACGGTCTGTAATGAACCCGTGCCCAGTATCGTCACAGTCTGTAATGAACACATGTCCAGTATCGTCACTGTCTGTAATGAACCCGTGCCCAGTATCGTCATGGTCTGTAATGAACCTGTGCCCAGTATCGTCAGAGTCTGTAATGAACCCGTGCCCAGTATCGTCATGGTCTGTAATGAACCTGTGCCCAGTATCATCAGAGTCTGTAATGAACCCGTGCCCAGTATCGTCAGAGTCTGTAATGAACCCGTGCCCAGTATCATCAGAGTCTGTAATGAACCCGTGCCCAGTATCGTCACTGTCTGCAATGAAACTGTGCCCAGTATCGTCAGAGTCTGTAATGAACCCGTGCCCAGTATCGTCAGAGTCTGTAATGAACCCGTGCCCAGTATCGTCATAGTCTGTAATGAACCCGCGCCCAGTATCGTCATGGTCTGTAATGAACCTGTGCCCAGTATGATCACAGTCTGTAATGAACCCGTGCCCAGTACCCTCCCCTCTGTGGTGAAGGTGGTGAATCCCTGATTGGACTCCTAGTCACAGCAGGAATCACTCACCAACGTTCAGTGTCTTGTGGCCCTCTGCTCTCTGAAGGGATGATTATTTGTGTTTGCCACTTCCAGCCTGGACAGGTTATCTGGTCTGACGCTTGTACAGCCATCTGCCGTTGCCGCGGAAACTTCAGCGTCCAGTGTACCAACATGAGCTGCGCCGCGAACGAGTACTGCGGAGACAAAGACGGCGTCCCTGGGTGCTACCCGAAAGGTAATCGAGTCCGTCCTGTCCTGTTTAACTCTGTCCAGAGGGGAACCATTTGGCCCACGGTATCTTACACCAGCACCTTGGAGGAACCAATGGGAATCACTCCCACTCCCCCGTCAAGCCCTTACCCAATTCCCCTTCTGAAAGTTCCTGTTCAATCCGCTTCCACCGCCCTTCAAACGGCGCCTTCCAGATCCCAAAATCCCAGGTGAAACAAAATGTTTCCAACTCCAAACTGCTATCTTTATCCACACTCAAGCAACACACATCGCGGGTCGCAATCCACTTTTAAATACAGTTAGCAGGCTCAGGAATGCTTGATGCAGAGAGATTGCCCTCGATAAACCACTTTGAGAGAGAGATCCTTCAGGGACCAGCTGTGGATTCTTGCCCATGTCAAACTATTGTTTAACCTACCAGCCTATGGAATTGCTCCTGTCCTGTTCGCAGGCAAACTTTTAACAACTCACCGTCTTGAGATCAGCTGCTTTTGGCCTGTCCCCAGTCAAACACTTAACTGAGCTGTTTGGAAAGAAACCGCTAGTCTGTCCATAGACAGATCTTTAACTGGACTGTATTGAGAGCACTTACTTGTCTTCTTTTTTTTAATAAAGTTAGAGTACCCAATTCATTTTTTCAAATCGGGTGAATTCTCCGCTGTTGGGGTTCTCTGTTTTGCCGGCAGCCCGGGGGTTTCCCGACGACATGAGGCTGCCCCACACTGGAAAATCCCATTGACCAGCCGGCAAAACAGAGAATCCCGATGGCGTGCTGCACCAGCGTCTCTAATTATCTACCCCCCGGGGAACCCGCTTTATATAAACAAAATTCCATTCGCCCAACATCAGCAAACAATATCCATGGCCGGAAATGAATGATGATCTTACTTTTACGATGCTTTAATTGCACCTCTCTCTCTCAAAAGCCTGGCTGCCTTTCAAAGCAGGATTTTTTAAAAACGTGACTGCAGCACTCACACACACACACAATAACCAAGGCTTTTAACCCTGACAGCACCAAATACATATATATCTGAAATTCTATACATTCATCAAACTTTAATCTGTGCCCCCTGACCCACCTGCCATTGGAAACAATTCCTGCTTCTTTGAGCAGGAAAACCCCTCAACGGTTTCAGACGCCCCGATTAAAGCTCCCCCTTAACCTCCTCTGCTCGAAGGAGAACGACCCCAGATTCTCCATGTCCCTCACCCTGGGTACCAATCTGCCCCTGCCGGAGACCCAGACCAAGAATATTCCAGGCCACGTTGATACAGTTCCCAGGCTTGGCCATAACTTGCGCCTATTTCTCTGTCCGATGCCTGTGTCAGGAGCTGCAACGCTTCCGCGAGCCTTTTGTCTGCCTGCTCAACTTCTCGTAGGCGCCTTCGAATACACGCACACACACACATGCGCACACACACGCACACATACATGCAAACACACATGCGCGCACACACACACGCACGCATACATGCGTGCACACACGCACACATACATGCATACACATATGCGTACACACATGCGTACACACACACACACACACATGCACACGTACACACATACACACGCGTGCACCTTCAGGCCTCCCTGTTCCGACAACTCACATGAAAAATGAAATGTATCACATGTGGTGTCACACACTCTTCTCACAGATTCATAGAATCCCTACAGTGTAGAAGGAGGCCATTCGGCCCATCAAGCCTATACCACCCCTCTGAAAGACAACCCTACCTAGGCCCACACCCCCGCCCTATCCCCGTCACCCCACCTAACCTTTTGGACACGAAGGGCAATTTTGGCGCCGCTTAACCCACCTTAACCCACACACCTTTGGACCGCGGGAGCACCCGGACGAAACCCACGCAGACACGGGGGAGGGCGTGCAGACTCCGCACAGTCACCCAAACCCGGAATCGCACTAATGTGCCCGGCGTTGTGAGACGGCGATGCTAGCCCACTGTCCCGTCATCTCTGTGGTGAAGTTAATTCACCAAATATCTGCCCAGCCCACCATTTTCTTCATGTGGTTTGAAGTGTTGTGCCATTGCCAAGCTCTGAAAGTATGCACTCGTTACTCAAGTTCGGGTCATTATAGGAACCACCGCAAAGGCAATGTCCACCAACTGGGAGGTGATTGAGGTGAAAAGGCAGCTTGCGGAGAGCGTGGAGGGTTTGGAACGTAGCTGAGTTCTCCTCACCAATCAAGATATCCAAGGATTGCTTCCCTCCACGAAGATCTCCTCGCTCATCCAGTCAATGTTTCTCCTCAGGTTGGTCCGCGTGCACTGCGTCCGGAGACCCTCACTACACCACCTTCGACAAGAGGAAGTTCAGTTTCCAAGGGAACTGCACCTACGTGCTGGCCACGAGCTGTAACTCCAGCCGCACCCCGTTCACCGTCTACGCGGCCAACGAGCATCGCCACGGGCGCACGTCCGTGTCTTACGTCCGAGCGGTCCACGTGAGCGTCTACAACGTCACCGTCTCCATACTCGGGAACAAAGCGGTCCAGGTGAGAGGAGACACCTTTACACTACCCCCCCCCCGCCCCCTGCTACTCTACCGGAGAGTTCATCGAAACTGCCAAAACCCCGATCGATAGGTTGTCATTGGCTGAGGGGAGCGAGGGATACGGAGCAAAGGAGGGGAGATGGAGTTGAGATAGAAGTCAACCTTGATCTAATTGAAGAGTGTTCGAGGGGCTGAATGGCCTCCAGTTGCTCTGACCCCCCCCCCCACCACCCCGCGAACCTACCCCCACTCTGGACAAAACTCCCGTCTCGGCGGAACATTCCAGATTGGAAATCTACGCAACGGATACCAGAGCAACGCACTCCGATCCAAGCACGACACCCCCGTGCAATCGATCCCTTCCCGTTCCCCGGAATTCCATCCGATCGGAGTCAATTCCACCTCGGCTTCGCTCCGACGTAGTTGCGACCTCATCCGGGAGGGGGTGGGGGAGGGGGCTCAATTTCCCGACTCTCTCCCCCCCCCCCCCCGCCCTCCCTCATTTCTCCCTGTCTTGTGTCCAGGTGAATGGAAAGCCGGTGACGGTCCCGTTCCTCCCGAGCCCCAGGATATCCGTCAAGCCCTCCGGCCAACACGTGGTGGTGCGGACGGACTTCGGCCTGACCGCGCGGTACGACGGCAGGCAGCACGCCGACGTGCGAGTTCCGAGCGAGTGAGTACTTCCCGCAGCCTCCGCGCGGTACGGGCCGTCGGGGGGGTGGGGATTGGGGGGGGCGGGAGGGGAGAGGGGTGATCCGTGCGCGTGTGTGTCCCCGTCGCGCTCCTCTCACATTCGACCCTCTCAAGCGCGGCTAACGCCTTGACCTCTCTGTCCCAGCTACGCCGGCCAGACGTGCGGACTGTGCGGTGACTACAATGGAATTCCCGGCGACGATTTCCGGACTCCGGACGGACGGGTCGTGAAAGGCGTCAACGACTTTGGGAACAGCTGGAATGTGGAGGAGAAGTGAGTGGGATATCTGGCAGGGCGGAGCCTGTTTTCCTGTCTTCGCGGATTTCACTTGTCGGGAGAATGTGGGACCCGCTCCCACAGGGAGTGGGGGGAATGTGGGACTCGCTCCCACAGGGAGTGGGGGGAATGTGGGACTCGCTCCCACAGGGAGTGGGGAGAATGTGGGACTCGCTCCCACGGGGAGTAGGGGGAATGTGGGACTCGCTCCCACAGGGAGTGGGGAGAATGTGGGACTCGCTCCCACGGGGAGTGGGGAGAATGTGGGACTCGCTCCCACGGGGAGTGGGGAGAATGTGGGACTCGCTCCCAGGGGGAGTGGGGAGAATGTGTGACTCGCTCCCACAGGGAGTGGAGAGAATGTGTGACTCGCTCCCACAGGGAGTGGGGAGAATGTGGGACTCGCTCCCACGGGGAGTGGGGAGAATGTGTGACTCGCTCCCACAGGGAGTGGGGAGAATGTGGGACTCGCTCCCACAGGGGAGTGGGGAGAATGTGGGACTCGCTCCCACTGGGAGTGGGGGGAATGTGGGACTCGCTCCCAGGGGGAGTGGGGGGAATGTGGGACTCGCTCCCACGGGGAGTGGGGAGAATGTGGGACTCGCTCCCACGGGGAGTGGGGAGAATGTGGGACTCGCTCCCACGGGGAGTGGGGAGAATGTGGGACTCGCTCCCACGGGGGAGTGGGGAGAATGTGGGACTCGCTCCCACAGGGAGTGGGGGGAATGTGGGACTCGCTCCCACAGGGAGTGGGGAGAATGTGGGACTCGCTCCCACAGGGAGTGGGGAGAATGTGGGACTCGCTCCCACAGGGGAGTGGGGGGAATGTGGAACTCGGTCCCACAGGGAGTGGGGAGAATGTGGGACTCGCTCCCACAGGGGAGTGGGGGGAATGTGGGACTCGCTCCCACAGGGAGTGGGGAGAATGTGGGACTCGCTCCCACAGGGGAGTGGGGGGAAGGTGGAACTCGGTCCCACAGGGAGTGGGGAGAATGTGGGACTCGCTCCCACGGGGAGTGGGGAGAATGTGGGACTCGCTCCCACAGGGGAGTGGGGAGAATGTGGGACTCGCTCGCACAGGGAGTGGGGGGAATGTGGGACTCGCTCCCACGGGGAGTGGGGGGAATGTGGAACTCGCTCCCACAGGGGAGTGGGGGGAATGTGGAACTCGCTCGCACAGGGAGTGGGGGGAATGTGGGACTCGCTCGCACAGGGAGTGGGGGGAATGTGGGACTCGCTCCCACGGGGAGTGGGGGGAATGTGGAACTCGCTCCCACAGGGGAGTGGGGGGAATGTGGGACTCGCTCGCACAGTGAGTGGGGAGAATGTGGGACTCGCTCGCACAGGGAGTGGGGAGAATGTGGGACTCGCTCCCACGGGGAGTGGGGAGAATGTGGGACTCGCTGCCACGGGGAGTGGGGAGAATGCGGGACTCGCTCCCACGGGGAGTGGGAAGAATGTAGGACTCGCTCCCACGGGGAGTGGGGAGAATGTGGGACTCGCTCCCATGGGGAGTGGGGAGAATGTGGGACTCGCTCCCACGGGGAGTGGCCGAGGTGAATAGTGACAATTCCTATGAAAGAGGAAGCTGGATAAACACATGAGGGATTGAGGAATATTGGATTTGGGGGTGGGTGAAATGAAGTCGGGGTAGAGGAGGCTCAGGTGGAGCAGGAAAACCAGCAGGGCGGCGATGGGCCGAATGGCAATTGATCTGCTGTCCATTCTGTGTCATTCGCTGTAAAAAACAATCCCCCCCTTTCTTTCCCCCCAGCTGCACCTTGCCAGACACCGAGGTGACTCCCCAATGCTCCGAGGACAAGCGGGAGACGTACGAAGGAGCTTCTTACTGTGGTATCTTGCTGGACCGATACGGCCCGTTCTCCTCCTGTCACTACAAGATCGACCCCATGGTACGGACTGCCCAGCACCCGGGCCCCATTCTGACTGGGAATCCATCCCTCTTCTTCCCGCATCGGCCTCACTACCTCCCCCCCGGTCCCTCTGGCCAGCTCCTCGCTGAGGCCCACCCAGGCCCCAGGCTCCCAGCACCGAGGTCAGCCTGGGCTGGGTGGGGAGGGGAACGGAGTGGGGGAGGGGGGGGCACAATCGCACCTCCGGGGGCGAGGCTCGTGAGTTCGAGGTCAACTCCCGGCACTCGAGCCGATAGTTTTGGGTCTCGGTTGCGGAGGGAGGGGCGGGGTGGGAGGGGGGGCAGAGAGCAGCAAATTCGGGCGTGAGGCCTTTCAGAGGAAAGACTAACCCGAGCCCCGTCTGCCCTCAGGTTTGTATTTGAGAGAACCCCGTGACACTATTTGTCAAAAGGGGGCGACGTTCTCCCCAACGAGCGGACCAATATTTACCTCACATCTCGCACCCAATAAACAATCGTCGGCTGGACACCGATCTCACCCTGGGGCCTTGCTGTGCGTACATAGGCTGCCACCTTTCCTGCCTGACGCCAGTGACCAATTTCGATGCGTATTCGCCAGGTGCCAAACCTTTCGGGATGTCCACCCTTCGGTCCCAGAAGCTGTGTACGAACGATCTCTCGTTCTGCTTCTCTCCGCTGACTAAACACAAACGTATCTCTCCCCCTCCCCTGTTCTGTTTGACCCTTTCCCAGGCCTTCTTCAGGGACTGCGTCTACGACATGTGTGAGCTGGAGGGCCCCAAGCAGCAGCTGTGCGAGGCGATAGAGGCCTACGTCGATGCCTGTCAGCAACGCGGCATCACCGTCCGACCCTGGAGGAACGGAACCTTCTGCCGTACGTATCCCGGCGAGCGGGCACCGGACCGCTAAAGATTATTCCCCCCCCCCTTTCCCGGAGCAGTGCTTTCCCCACTCCGAGTGACATCCGTTTGTCTTTTCTTTCCCTCTCTCTCTCTCTCTCTCTGCAGCACTTGAGTGCCCGGCCGACGGTCACTACCAGCCCTGTGCCTCGGCCTGCCCAGCCACCTGCCTTGACCCCCGACCCCTGCCCTGCGACCTGCCCTGTGCGGAGGGCTGTCAGTGTGACCGAGGCTTCGTGCAGAGCGGGACCCAGTGCGTCTCCAGGGACCAGTGCGGCTGTGTGTACAACGGGACCTATTATCAGGTAACGTGGGAAAGGGGGCAACTGAGACATCCCGGAACACCACGAAAACCCGGGAATATAAACCCCTCTCCGGTGGGTTCAGGTCCAAACCAGAGACCTGAGGGTGAAATCTCGGCTGGTAATCCGTGCAGTACTGAGGGAGTGCTGCGCCGTCGGAGATGCTGTTTCTCGGAGGACACATTAAGTCCAGACACAAGCTACCTTCTCAGGTGGATGAAATGCTCCCAAGGGAATATTTCAAAGAATTATGGACTCCATCACCTATTTATCCTCCAATAAATCACTAATCCCATTATTCATTCGTTTGCCGTCACATTTTTGTGTGTGGGAGCTTGCTGTGCACAAATTGGCTCCGGCATTTCCCCCCATCGCAGCAGTGAATGCAATCCAAAGGTGTTTCATTGGTTGCAAAGTGTAGGGTATTGAGAATCGCATTGTGAATTTTGGCCACTTGAGTTTACCGCACACACACACACACAAATACCAGCAGAGGGAGTCTGCTGGGAAGAGAGTAATAAAGGGTCCACGTCGCCAAACGCATGAGGCTGGATTCTCCGCCCCGCTGCGCCACATTTCTGCTCCGACCCGCCGGCGGGATTCTCCGTTACGCCGGCCGGTCGGTGGCGTTTCCCATTGTGGGGCAGCCACGCGCCGTCGGGAAACCCCCCACCCCGGCGCTGGCAAAATGGAGAATCCCGCCCCTGCACTTCTAAATTTAAGCATCTCTTGCTGAATGTTTAACTCCAAGAACTTCACAGGATTTCCTGAGGTGTTGGAGGCGCTGTATGTTTGCAAGTACTTTCTCTCTCACGATGGGCCTTATCCGCGGGTCGGTTAGCTCAGTTGGCCAGACGGCTGAGATGTGGTGTCCCTCAGGTTATATCATCACCAGTCAGCTCTCTCTCAAAAGAAAATGGGGGGAGAGCGGCCTACGGCCCTCGGGGACCATGGCCACTTTCCCCTGTGTCCACTGTCCTTTCCTTCTCTTCCTGGGCAGATCAGTTGTAACTTGAGTCTCTCTCTCTCTGTGTGTTTGCAGCCCGGCGAGATGATCTGGGCTGAGGCCTGTAACCAGGTGTGTCAGTGTCTGTCCAGCAACAACGTCCAGTGTACGGATACCAGCTGTGCTCCGGACGAGTACTGCGGCCACGAGGGAGGAGTCCGGGGATGTTACCCTACAGGTAAAGAGAAACCGAGGGTTTAACCCTTACTTACGTCGTAATCCGACCTCCTCCTCCTGCTCCCACTCTGACTCCGACGTTCCCACCCACTCTCCCGGTTCGTTGTTGCCGCGGAAACTACTCCGGCGTTGGAAATGCGGGAATGACTGCCTTCGCCCTCCTCTCCTCAGGTTGGTCCGCGTGCACTGCGTCCGGAGACCCTCACTACACCACCTTCGACAAGAGGAAGTTCAGTTTCCAAGGGAACTGCACCTACGTGCTGGCCACGAGCTGTAACTCCAGCCGCACCCCGTTCACCGTCTACGCGGCCAACGAGCATCGCCACGGGCGCACGTCCGTGTCTTACGTCCGAGCGGTCCACGTGAGCGTCTACAACATCACCGTCTCCATACTCGGGAACAAAGCGGTCCAGGTGAGAGGAGAGGGGTAGGGTGCTCCCTCAGAGGGTCGGTGCTGACTCGATGGGCTGAATGGCCTCCTTCTGACAGTCGGAATTCTATGATTCTAAGTTCCACTTGGCCTCTCTGTTAACAAGCAGATGGGAAAAACGAATAACCACCACACCTTTTATGACCTCTTAATTACAACATCAGCAGACACACAGTCTCGATACCTTAACCTCTTTAACAATATCACTGCAACAAATATATACCTTAACTCAGGCTTTCAAAAACCTTACCGCAACAGATATAAAATATAATAAAGATACTGATTTCATACATTCATAGCACGTGGCAGCAAAAACCATAGCGAGCCTGTAGGATGCCGTCCTCTGTCCGATTCAGTCGATGGACATTCACCTGTTTGAAGGAGAGGAGGCTGCGAGGTGATTTGCTCGAGGTTTCGGAGATTATGGGGGGTCTGGAGAGAGTAGAAATTTGGGGGCAGGATCGAGAACGAGAGAGACACAGATCGATGGTGATCGGCGAAGGAGGCAGGGGGAGCACGAGGTGGGGCTCTTCCACCCAGCCGGGGGAGGTTGGGATCTGGAATGAGCTGCCTGAGAGTGCGGCGGAGGCAGACCCAATCCAGAGGGCACTGGATTGTGCTCCGAAGAGGAAGAAGAAAGAGATTGCAGAGCTGAGGGGGGGGGTGGAAGACTGGGCTGCCATTTCCTTCCAGACTAACCGCGGTTTCTGTCTTCGCCTCAGGTCGATGGAAAGGCGGTGACCCTCCCCAGCGATCCAGTCGATGGGCTGTCAGTCAGCCTGTCTGGCAAGCACGTCACCATAGAAACAGGGTTCGGCCTGACGGTGAGGTATGATGGCCGCCACCACGCAGAGGTCAAAGTTCAAAGCAAGTGAGTGGAACTGGAGGATGGATAACGTCAAGTGCAGGCCCCAGTGGGTGTCGGTCGATAACCTCTGCTCTCGGGTGCTCAGCAACTAGGAGCTTATAAGGCCCACATCTCAGGCCATTTTGTCCGTGTTAAGGAGGGGTACACTTTCACTAGAAGGCGCCCACGAAAGGTTCACTAGGTTCATCGTGAGCTGAGAGGGGTTCATCTTATGAGGAAAGGTTGAGCAGGTATTTTTTCTAAACTCATTCACGGGGACGTGGGGTTCACAGGCCAGGCCCAGTATTTATTGCCCATCACTAATTGCCCCTTGAGAAGGTGGTTTCAGTGAGGGGTGTGGGGTATATCAGAGAGTGTTACAGTGAGGGGTGTGGGGTATGTCAGAGAGTGTTACAGTGAGGGGTGTGGGGTATATCAGTGTTACAGTGAGGGGTGTGGGGTATATCAGAGAGTGTTACAGTGAGGGGTGTGGGGTATATCAGTGTTACAGTGAGGGGTGTGGGGTATATCAGAGTGTTACAGTGAGGGGTGTGGGGTATATCAGTGTGTTACAGTGAGGGGTGTGGGGTATATCAGAGTGTTACAGTGAGGGGTGTGAGGTATATCAGTGTGTTACAGTGAGGGGTGTGGGGTATATCAGAGAGTGTTACAGTGAGGGGTGTGGGGTATATCAGAGTGTTACAGTGAGGGGTGTGGGGTAAATCAGAGTGTTCCAGTGAGGGGTGTGGGGTATATCAGAGAGTGTTACAGTGAGGGTGTGGGGTATATCAGAGTGTTCCAGTGAGGGGTGCGGGGTATATCAGAGTGTTACAGTGAGGGGTGTGGGGTATATCAGTGTTACAGTGAGGGGTGTGGGGTATATCAGAGAGTGTTACAGTGAGGGGTGTGGGGTATATCAGAGTGTTACAGTAAGGGGTGTGGGGTATATCAGAGAGTGTTACAGTGAGGGGTGTGGGGTATATCAGTGTTACAGTGAGGGGTGTGGGGTATATCAGAGAGTGTTACAGTGAGGGGTGTGGGGTATATCAGAGAGTGTTACAGTGAGGGGCGTGGGGTATATCAGAGTGTTACAGTGAGGGGTGTGGGGTATATCAGAGAGTGTTTCAGTGAGGGGTGTGGGGTATATCAGTGTTACAGTGAGGGGTGTGGGGTATATCAGAGTGTTACAGTGAGGGGTGTGGGGTATATCAGAGAGTGTTACAGTGAGGGGTGTGGGGTATATCAGAGTGTTCCAGTGAGGGGTGTGGGGTATATCAGAGTGTTACAGTGAGGGGTGTGGGGTATATCAGAGAGTGTTACAGTGAGGGGTGTGGGGTATATCAGAGTGTTACAGTAAGGGGTGTGGGGTATATCAGAGAGTGTTACAGTGAGGGGTGTGGGGTATATCAGTGTTACAGTGAGGGGTGTGGGGTATATCAGAGAGTGTTACAGTGAGGGGTGTGGGGTATATCAGAGAGTGTTACAGTGAGGGGTGTGGGGTATATCAGAGTGTTACAGTGAGGGGTGTGGGGTATATCAGAGAGTGTTTCAGTGAGGGGTGTGGGGTATATCAGTGTTACAGTGAGGGGTGTGGGGTATATCAGTGTTACAGTGAGAGGTGTGGGGTATATCAGTGTTACAGTCAGGGGTGTCGGGTATATCAGTGTTACAGTGAGGGGTGTGGGGTATATCAGAGAGTGTCACAGTGAGGGGTGTGGGGTATATCAGTGTTACAGTGAGGGGTGTGGGGTATATCAGAGAGTGTCACAGTGAGGGGTGTGGGGTATATCAGTGTTACAGTGAGGGGTGTGGGGTATATCAGAGTGTTACAGTGAGGGGTGTGGGGTATATCAGAGTTTAACAGTGAGGGGTGTGGGGTATATCATTGTTACAGTGAGGAGTGTCGGGTATATCAGTGTTACAGTGAGGGGTGTGGGGTATATCAGAGAGTGTCACAGTGAGGGGTGTGGGGTATATCAGTGTTACAGTGAGGGGTGTGGGGTATATCAGAGAGTGTCACAGTGAGGGGTGTGGGGTATATTAGTGTTACAGTGAGGGGTGTGGGGTATATCAGAGTGTTACAGTGAGGGGTGTGGGGTATATCAGTGTTACAGTGAGGGGTGTGGGGTATATCAGTGTTACAGTGAGGGGTGTGGGGTATATCAGTGTTACAGTGAGGGGTGTGCGGTATATCAGAGTGTTACAGTGAGGGGTGTGGGGTATATCAGTGTTACAGTGAGGGGTGTGGGGTATATCAGAGAGTGTTACAGTGAGGGGTATGGGGTATATCAGTGTTACAGTGAGGGGTGTGGGGTATGTCAGTGTTACAGTGAGGGGTGTGGGGTATATCAGTGTTACAGTGAGGGGTGTGGGGTATATCAGAGAGTGTTACTGTGAGGGGTGTGGGGTATATCAGTGTTACAGTGAGGGGTGTGGGGTATATCAGTGTTACAGTGAGGGGTGTGGGGTATATCAGTGTTACTGTGGGGTGTGGGGTATATCAGAGAGTGTTACAGTGAGGGGTGTGGGCTATATCAGAGTGTTACAGTGAGGGGTGTGGGGTATATCAGAGAGTGTTACAGTGAGGGGTGTGTGGTATATCAGAGAGTGTTACAGTGAGGGGTGTGGGGTATATCAGAGTGTTATGGTGAGGGGTGTGGGGTATATCAGTGTGTTACAGTGAGGGGTGTGGGGTATATCAGAGTGTTACAGTGAGGGGTGTGGTGTATATCAGAGTGTTACAGTGAGGGGTGTGGGGTATATCAGAGTGTTACAGTGAGGGGTGTGGGGTATATCAGAGAGTGTTACAGTGAGGGGTGTGGGGTATATCAGTGTTACAGTGAGGGGTGTGGGGTATATCAGTGTTACAGTGAGGGGTGTGGGGTATATCAGAGAGTGTTACAGTGAGGGGTGTGGGATATATCAGAGAGTGTTACCGTGAGGGGTGTGGGTATATCAGTGTTACAGTGAGTGGTGTGGGTATATCAGTGTTACAGTGAGGGGTGTGGGGTATATCAGAGAGTGTTACAGTGAGGGGTGTGGGGTATATCAGTGTTACAGTGAGGGGTGTGGGGTATATCAGTGTTACAGTGAGGGGTGTGGGGTGATCAGAGTGTTACAGTGAGGGGTGTGGGGTATATCAGAGAGTGTTACAGTGAGGGGTGTGGGATATATCAGAGTGTTACAGTGAGGGGTGTGGGGTATATCAGAGTGTTACAGTGAGGGGTGTGGGGTATATCAGTGTTACAGTGAGGGGTGTGGGGTATATCAGAGTGTTACATGAGGGGTGTAGGGTATATCAGAGTGTTACAGTGCGGGGTGTGGGGTATATCAGAGTGTTACAGTGAGGGTGTGGGGTATATCAGAGTGTTACAGTGAGGGGTGTGGGGTATATCAGTGTTTACAGTGAGGGGTGTGGGGTATATCAGTGTTACAGTGAGGGGTGTGGGGTATATCAGTGTTACAGTGAGGGGTGTGGGGTATATCAGAGTGTTACAGTGAGGGGTGTGGGGTATATCAGTGTGTTACAGTGAGGGGTGTGGGGTATATCAGAGAGTGTTACAGTGAGGGGTGTGGGGTATATCAGTGTGTTACAGTGAGGGGTGTGGGGTATATCAGAGTGTTACAGTGAGGGGTGTGGGGGTATATCAGAGTGTTACAGTGAGGGGTGTGAGGTATATCAGAAAGTGTTACAGTGAGGGGTGTGGGGTATATCAGAGTGTTACAGTGAGGGGTGTGGGGTATATCAGTGTTACAGTGAGGGGTGTGGGGTATATCAGTGTTACAGTGAGGGGTGTGGGGTATATCAGTGTTACAGTGTGGGGTGTGGGGTATATCAGAAAGTGTTACAGTGAGGGGTGTGGGGTATATCAGAGAGTGTTACAGTGAGGGGTGTGGGGTATATCAGTGTTACAGTGAGGGGTGTGGGGGATATCAGTGTTACAGTGAGGGGTGTGGGGTATATCAGAGAGTGTTACAGTGAGGGGTGTGGGGTATATCAGAGTGTTACAGTGAGGGGTGTGGGGTATATTAGAGTGTTACAGTGAGGGGTGTGGGGTATATCAGTGTTACAGTGAGGGGTGTGGGGTATATCAGAGTGTTACAGTGAGGGGTGTGGGGGTATATCAGAGTGTTACAGTGAGGGGTGTGGGGTATATCAGAGTGTTACAGTGAGGGGTGTGGGGGTATATCAGAGTGTTACAGTGAGGGGTATGGGGTATATCAGTGTTACAGTGAGGGGTGTGGGGTATATCAGAGTGTTACAGTGAGGGGTGTGGGGTATATCAGAGAGTGTTACAGTGAGGGGTGTGGGGTATATCAGTGTTACAGTGAGGGGTGTGGGGTATATCAGTGTTACAGTGAGGGGTGTGGGGTATATCAGTGTTACAGTGAGGGGTGTGGGGTGATCAGAGTGTTACAGTGAGGGGTGTGGGGTATATCAGAGAGTGTTACAGTGAGGGGTGTGGGATATATCAGAGTATTACAGTGAGGGGTGTGGGGTATATCAGAGTGTTACAGTGAGGGGTGTGGGGTATATCAGTGTTACAGTGAGTGGTGTGGGTATATCAGTGTTACAGTGCGGGGTGTGGGGTATATCAGAGTGTTACAGTGAGGGTGTGGGGTATATCAGAGTGTTACAGTGAGGGGTGTGGGGTATATCAGTGTTTACAGTGAGGGGTGTGGGGTATATCAGTGTTACAGTGAGGGGTGTGGGGTATATCAGTGTTACAGTGAGGGGTGTGGGGTATATCAGAGTGTTACAGTGAGGGGTGTGGGGTATATCAGTGTGTTACAGTGAGGGGTGTGGGGTATATCAGAGAGTGTTACAGTGAGGGGTGTGGGGTATATCAGTGTGTTACAGTGAGGGGTGTGGGGTATATCAGAGTGTTACAGTGAGGGGTGTGGGGGTATATCAGAGTGTTACAGTGAGGGGTGTGGGGTATATCAGAAAGTGTTACAGTGAGGGGTGTGGGGTATATCAGAGTGTTACAGTGAGGGGTGTGGGGTATATCAGTGTTACAGTGAGGGGTGTGGGGTATATCAGTGTTACAGTGAGGGGTGTGGGGTATATCAGTGTTACAGTGAGGGGTGTGGGGTAAATCAGAGTGTTCCAGTGAGGGGTGTGGGGTATATCAGAGAGTGTTACAGTGAGGGTGTGGGGTATATCAGAGTGTTCCAGTGAGGGGTGCGGGGTATATCAGAGTGTTACAGTGAGGGGTGTGGGGTATATCAGTGTTACAGTGAGGGGTGTGGGGTATATCAGAGAGTGTTACAGTGAGGGGTGTGGGGTATATCAGAGTGTTACAGTAAGGGGTGTGGGGTATATCAGAGAGTGTTACAGTGAGGGGTGTGGGGTATATCAGTGTTACAGTGAGGGGTGTGGGGTATATCAGAGAGTGTTTCAGTGAGGGGTGTGGGGTATATCAGTGTTACAGTGAGGGGTGTGGGGTATATCAGTGTTACAGTGAGAGGTGTGGGGTATATCAGTGTTACAGTCAGGGGTGTCGGGTATATCAGTGTTACAGTGAGGGGTGTGGGGTATATCAGAGAGTGTCACAGTGAGGGGTGTGGGGTATATCAGTGTTACAGTGAGGGGTGTGGGGTATATCAGAGAGTGTCACAGTGAGGGGTGTGGGGTATATCAGTGTTACAGTGAGGGGTGTGGGGTATATCAGAGTGTTACAGTGAGGGGTGTGGGGTATATCAGAGTTTAACAGTGAGGGGTGTGGGGTATATCATTGTTACAGTGAGGAGTGTCGGGTATATCAGTGTTACAGTGAGGGGTGTGGGGTATATCAGAGAGTGTCACAGTGAGGGGTGTGGGGTATATCAGTGTTACAGTGAGGGGTGTGGGGTATATCAGAGAGTGTCACAGTGAGGGGTGTGGGGTATATTAGTGTTACAGTGAGGGGTGTGGGGTATATCAGAGTGTTACAGTGAGGGGTGTGGGGTATATCAGTGTTACAGTGAGGGGTGTGGGGTATATCAGTGTTACAGTGAGGGGTGTGGGGTATATCAGTGTTACAGTGAGGGGTGTGCGGTATATCAGAGTGTTACAGTGAGGGGTGTGGGGTATATCAGTGTTACAGTGAGGGGTGTGGGGTATATCAGAGAGTGTTACAGTGAGGGGTATGGGGTATATCAGTGTTACAGTGAGGGGTGTGGGGTATGTCAGTGTTACAGTGAGGGGTGTGGGGTATATCAGTGTTACAGTGAGGGGTGTGGGGTATATCAGAGAGTGTTACTGTGAGGGGTGTGGGGTATATCAGTGTTACAGTGAGGGGTGTGGGGTATATCAGTGTTACAGTGAGGGGTGTGGGGTATATCAGTGTTACTGTGGGGTGTGGGGTATATCAGAGAGTGTTACAGTGAGGGGTGTGGGCTATATCAGAGTGTTACAGTGAGGGGTGTGGGGTATATCAGAGAGTGTTACAGTGAGGGGTGTGTGGTATATCAGAGAGTGTTACAGTGAGGGGTGTGGGGTATATCAGAGTGTTATGGTGAGGGGTGTGGGGTATATCAGTGTGTTACAGTGAGGGGTGTGGGGTATATCAGAGTGTTACAGTGAGGGGTGTGGTGTATATCAGAGTGTTACAGTGAGGGGTGTGGGGTATATCAGAGTGTTACAGTGAGGGGTGTGGGGTATATCAGAGAGTGTTACAGTGAGGGGTGTGGGGTATATCAGTGTTACAGTGAGGGGTGTGGGGTATATCAGTGTTACAGTGAGGGGTGTGGGGTATATCAGAGAGTGTTACAGTGAGGGGTGTGGGATATATCAGAGAGTGTTACCGTGAGGGGTGTGGGTATATCAGTGTTACAGTGAGTGGTGTGGGTATATCAGTGTTACAGTGAGGGGTGTGGGGTATATCAGAGAGTGTTACAGTGAGGGGTGTGGGGTATATCAGTGTTACAGTGAGGGGTGTGGGGTATATCAGTGTTACAGTGAGGGGTGTGGGGTGATCAGAGTGTTACAGTGAGGGGTGTGGGGTATATCAGAGAGTGTTACAGTGAGGGGTGTGGGATATATCAGAGTGTTACAGTGAGGGGTGTGGGGTATATCAGAGTGTTACAGTGAGGGGTGTGGGGTATATCAGTGTTACAGTGAGGGGTGTGGGGTATATCAGAGTGTTACATTGAGGGGTGTAGGGTATATCAGAGTGTTACAGTGCGGGGTGTGGGGTATATCAGAGTGTTACAGTGAGGGTGTGGGGTATATCAGAGTGTTACAGTGAGGGGTGTGGGGTATATCAGTGTTTACAGTGAGGGGTGTGGGGTATATCAGTGTTACAGTGAGGGGTGTGGGGTATATCAGTGTTACAGTGAGGGGTGTGGGGTATATCAGAGTGTTACAGTGAGGGGTGTGGGGTATATCAGTGTGTTACAGTGAGGGGTGTGGGGTATATCAGAGAGTGTTACAGTGAGGGGTGTGGGGTATATCAGTGTGTTACAGTGAGGGGTGTGGGGTATATCAGAGTGTTACAGTGAGGGGTGTGGGGGTATATCAGAGTGTTACAGTGAGGGGTGTGAGGTATATCAGAAAGTGTTACAGTGAGGGGTGTGGGGTATATCAGAGTGTTACAGTGAGGGGTGTGGGGTATATCAGTGTTACAGTGAGGGGTGTGGGGTATATCAGTGTTACAGTGAGGGGTGTGGGGTATATCAGTGTTACAGTGTGGGGTGTGGGGTATATCAGAAAGTGTTACAGTGAGGGGTGTGGGGTATATCAGAGAGTGTTACAGTGAGGGGTGTGGGGTATATCAGTGTTACAGTGAGGGGTGTGGGGGATATCAGTGTTACAGTGAGGGGTGTGGGGTATATCAGAGAGTGTTACAGTGAGGGGTGTGGGGTATATCAGAGTGTTACAGTGAGGGGTGTGGGGTATATTAGAGTGTTACAGTGAGGGGTGTGGGGTATATCAGTGTTACAGTGAGGGGTGTGGGGTATATCAGAGTGTTACAGTGAGGGGTGTGGGGGTATATCAGAGTGTTACAGTGAGGGGTGTGGGGTATATCAGAGTGTTACAGTGAGGGGTGTGGGGGTATATCAGAGTGTTACAGTGAGGGGTATGGGGTATATCAGTGTTACAGTGAGGGGTGTGGGGTATATCAGAGTGTTACAGTGAGGGGTGTGGGGTATATCAGAGAGTGTTACAGTGAGGGGTGTGGGGTATATCAGTGTTACAGTGAGGGGTGTGGGGTATATCAGTGTTACAGTGAGGGGTGTGGGGTATATCAGTGTTACAGTGAGGGGTGTGGGGTGATCAGAGTGTTACAGTGAGGGGTGTGGGGTATATCAGAGAGTGTTACAGTGAGGGGTGTGGGATATATCAGAGTATTACAGTGAGGGGTGTGGGGTATATCAGAGTGTTACAGTGAGGGGTGTGGGGTATATCAGTGTTACAGTGAGTGGTGTGGGTATATCAGTGTTACAGTGCGGGGTGTGGGGTATATCAGAGTGTTACAGTGAGGGTGTGGGGTATATCAGAGTGTTACAGTGAGGGGTGTGGGGTATATCAGTGTTTACAGTGAGGGGTGTGGGGTATATCAGTGTTACAGTGAGGGGTGTGGGGTATATCAGTGTTACAGTGAGGGGTGTGGGGTATATCAGAGTGTTACAGTGAGGGGTGTGGGGTATATCAGTGTGTTACAGTGAGGGGTGTGGGGTATATCAGAGAGTGTTACAGTGAGGGGTGTGGGGTATATCAGTGTGTTACAGTGAGGGGTTTGGGGTATATCAGAGTGTTACAGTGAGGGGTGTGGGGGTATATCAGAGTGTTACAGTGAGGGGTGTGGGGTATATCAGAAAGTGTTACAGTGAGGGGTGTGGGGTATATCAGAGTGTTACAGTGAGGGGTGTGGGGTATATCAGTGTTACAGTGAGGGGTGTGGGGTATATCAGTGTTACAGTGAGGGGTGTGGGGTATATCAGTGTTACAGTGAGGGGTGTGGGGTAAATCAGAGTGTTCCAGTGAGGGGTGTGGGGTATATCAGAGAGTGTTACAGTGAGGGTGTGGGGTATATCAGAGTGTTCCAGTGAGGGGTGCGGGGTATATCAGAGTGTTACAGTGAGGGGTGTGGGGTATATCAGTGTTACAGTGAGGGGTGTGGGGTATATCAGAGAGTGTTACAGTGAGGGGTGTGGGGTATATCAGAGTGTTACAGTAAGGGGTGTGGGGTATATCAGAGAGTGTTACAGTGAGGGGTGTGGGGTATATCAGTGTTACAGTGAGGGGTGTGGGGTATATCAGAGAGTGTTACAGTGAGGGGTGTGGGGTATATCAGAGAGTGTTACAGTGAGGGGCGTGGGGTATATCAGAGTGTTACAGTGAGGGGTGTGGGGTATATCAGAGAGTGTTTCAGTGAGGGGTGTGGGGTATATCAGTGTTACAGTGAGGGGTGTGGGGTATATCAGAGTGTTACAGTGAGGGGTGTGGGGTATATCAGAGAGTGTTACAGTGAGGGGTGTGGGGTATATCAGAGTGTTCCAGTGAGGGGTGTGGGGTATATCAGAGTGTTACAGTGAGGGGTGTGGGGTATATCAGAGAGTGTTACAGTGAGGGGTGTGGGGTATATCAGAGTGTTACAGTAAGGGGTGTGGGGTATATCAGAGAGTGTTACAGTGAGGGGTGTGGGGTATATCAGTGTTACAGTGAGGGGTGTGGGGTATATCAGAGAGTGTTACAGTGAGGGGTGTGGGGTATATCAGAGAGTGTTACAGTGAGGGGTGTGGGGTATATCAGAGTGTTACAGTGAGGGGTGTGGGGTATATCAGAGAGTGTTTCAATGAGGGGTGTGGGGTATATCAGTGTTACAGTGAGGGGTGTGGGGTATATCAGTGTTACAGTGAGAGGTGTGGGGTATATCAGTGTTACAGTCAGGGGTGTCGGGTATATCAGTGTTACAGTGAGGGGTGTGGGGTATATCAGAGAGTGTCACAGTGAGGGGTGTGGGGTATATCAGTGTTACAGTGAGGGGTGTGGGGTATATCAGAGAGTGTCACAGTGAGGGGTGTGGGGTATATCAGTGTTACAGTGAGGGGTGTGGGGTATATCAGAGTGTTACAGTGAGGGGTGTGGGGTATATCAGAGTTTAACAGTGAGGGGTGTGGGGTATATCATTGTTACAGTGAGGAGTGTCGGGTATATCAGTGTTACAGTGAGGGGTGTGGGGTATATCAGAGAGTGTCACAGTGAGGGGTGTGGGGTATATCAGTGTTACAGTGAGGGGTGTGGGGTATATCAGTGTTACAGTGAGGGGTGTGGGGTATATCAGTGTTACAGTGAGGGGTGTGCGGTATATCAGAGTGTTACAGTGAGGGGTGTGGGGTATATCAGTGTTACAGTGAGGGGTGTGGGGTATATCAGAGAGTGTTACAGTGAGGGGTATGGGGTATATCAGTGTTACAGTGAGGGGTGTGGGGTATGTCAGTGTTACAGTGAGGGGTGTGGGGTATATCAGTGTTACAGTGAGGGGTGTGGGGTATATCAGAGAGTGTTACTGTGAGGGGTGTGGGGTATATCAGTGTTACAGTGAGGGGTGTGGGGTATATCAGTGTTACAGTGAGGGGTGTGGGGTATATCAGTGTTACTGTGGGGTGTGGGGTATATCAGAGAGTGTTACAGTGAGGGGTGTGGGCTATATCAGAGTGTTACAGTGAGGGGTGTGGGGTATATCAGAGAGTGTTACAGTGAGGGGTGTGTGGTATATCAGAGAGTGTTACAGTGAGGGGTGTGGGGTATATCAGAGTGTTATGGTGAGGGGTGTGGGGTATATCAGTGTGTTACAGTGAGGGGTGTGGGGTATATCAGAGTGTTACAGTGAGGGGTGTGGTGTATATCAGAGTGTTACAGTGAGGGGTGTGGGGTATATCAGAGTGTTACAGTGAGGGGTGTGGGGTATATCAGAGAGTGTTACAGTGAGGGGTGTGGGGTATATCAGTGTTACAGTGAGGGGTGTGGGGTATATCAGTGTTACAGTGAGGGGTGTGGGGTATATCAGAGAGTGTTACAGTGAGGGGTGTGGGATATATCAGAGAGTGTTACCGTGAGGGGTGTGGGTATATCAGTGTTACAGTGAGTGGTGTGGGTATATCAGTGTTACAGTGAGGGGTGTGGGGTATATCAGAGAGTGTTACAGTGAGGGGTGTGGGGTATATCAGTGTTACAGTGAGGGGTGTGGGGTATATCAGTGTTACAGTGAGGGGTGTGGGGTGATCAGAGTGTTACAGTGAGGGGTGTGGGGTATATCAGAGAGTGTTACAGTGAGGGGTGTGGGATATATCAGAGTGTTACAGTGAGGGGTGTGGGGTATATCAGAGTGTTACAGTGAGGGGTGTGGGGTATATCAGTGTTACAGTGAGGGGTGTGGGGTATATCAGAGTGTTACATTGAGGGGTGTAGGGTATATCAGAGTGTTACAGTGCGGGGTGTGGGGTATATCAGAGTGTTACAGTGAGGGTGTGGGGTATATCAGAGTGTTACAGTGAGGGGTGTGGGGTATATCAGTGTTTACAGTGAGGGGTGTGGGGTATATCAGTGTTACAGTGAGGGGTGTGGGGTGTATCAGTGTTACAGTGAGGGGTGTGGGGTATATCAGAGTGTTACAGTGAGGGGTGTGGGGTATATCAGTGTGTTACAGTGAGGGGTGTGGGGTATATCAGAGAGTGTTACAGTGAGGGGTGTGGGGTATATCAGTGTGTTACAGTGAGGGGTGTGGGGTATATCAGAGTGTTACAGTGAGGGGTGTGGGGGTATATCAGAGTGTTACAGTGAGGGGTGTGAGGTATATCAGAAAGTGTTACAGTGAGGGGTGTGGGGTATATCAGAGTGTTACAGTGAGGGGTGTGGGGTATATCAGTGTTACAGTGAGGGGTGTGGGGTATATCAGTGTTACAGTGAGGGGTGTGGGGTATATCAGTGTTACAGTGTGGGGTGTGGGGTATATCAGAAAGTGTTACAGTGAGGGGTGTGGGGTATATCAGAGAGTGTTACAGTGAGGGGTGTGGGGTATATCAGTGTTACAGTGAGGGGTGTGGGGGATATCAGTGTTACAGTGAGGGGTGTGGGGTATATCAGAGAGTGTTACAGTGAGGGGTGTGGGGTATATCAGAGTGTTACAGTGAGGGGTGTGGGGTATATTAGAGTGTTACAGTGAGGGGTGTGGGGTATATCAGTGTTACAGTGAGGGGTGTGGGGTATATCAGAGTGTTACAGTGAGGGGTGTGGGGGTATATCAGAGTGTTACAGTGAGGGGTGTGGGGTATATCAGAGTGTTACAGTGAGGGGTGTGGGGGTATATCAGAGTGTTACAGTGAGGGGTATGGGGTATATCAGTGTTACAGTGAGGGGTGTGGGGTATATCAGAGTGTTACAGTGAGGGGTGTGGGGTATATCAGAGAGTGTTACAGTGAGGGGTGTGGGGTATATCAGTGTTACAGTGAGGGGTGTGGGGTATATCAGTGTTACAGTGAGGGGTGTGGGGTATATCAGTGTTACAGTGAGGGGTGTGGGGTGATCAGAGTGTTACAGTGAGGGGTGTGGGGTATATCAGAGAGTGTTACAGTGAGGGGTGTGGGATATATCAGAGTATTACAGTGAGGGGTGTGGGGTATATCAGAGTGTTACAGTGAGGGGTGTGGGGTATATCAGTGTTACAGTGAGGGGTGTGGGGTATATCAGAGTGTTACATTGAGGGGTGTAGGGTATATCATAGTGTTACAGTGCGGGGTGTGGGGTATATCAGAGTGTTACAGTGAGGGTGTGGGGTATATCAGAGTGTTACAGTGAGGGGTGTGGGGTATATCAGTGTTTACAGTGAGGGGTGTGGGGTATATCAGTGTTACAGTGAGGGGTGTGGGGTATATCAGTGTTACAGTGAGGGGTGTGGGGTATATCAGAGTGTTACAGTGAGGGGTGTGGGGTATATCAGTGTGTTACAGTGAGGGGTGTGGGGTATATCAGAGAGTGTTACAGTGAGGGGTGTGGGGTATATCAGTGTGTTACAGTGAGGGGTGTGGGGTATATCAGAGTGTTACAGTGAGGGGTGTGGGGGTATATCAGAGTGTTACAGTGAGGGGTGTGGGGTATATCAGAAAGTGTTACAGTGAGGGGTGTGGGGTATATCAGAGTGTTACAGTGAGGGGTGTGGGGTATATCAGTGTTACAGTGAGGGGTGTGGGGTATATCAGTGTTACAGTGAGGGGTGTGGGGTATATCAGTGTTACAGTGAGGGGTGTGGGGTATATCAGAAAGTGTTACAGTGAGGGGTGTGGGGTAAATCAGTGTTACAGTGAGGGGTGTGGGGGATATCAGTGTTACAGTGAGGGGTGTGGGGGTATATCAGAGTGTTACAGTGAGGGGTGTGGGGTATATCAGAAAGTGTTACAGTGAGGGGTGTGGGGTATATCAGAGTGTTACAGTGAGGGGTGTGGGGTATATCAGTGTTACAGTGAGGGGTGTGGGGTATATCAGTGTTACAGTGAGGGGTGTGGGGTATATCAGTGTTACAGTGAGGGGTGTGGGGTATATCAGAAACTGTTACAGTGAGGGGTGTGGGGTATATCAGTGTTACAGTGAGGGGTGTGGGGGATATCAGTGTTACAGTGAGGGGTGTGGGATATATCAGAGAGTGTTACAGTGAGGGGTGTGGGGTATATCAGAGTGTTACAGTGAGGGGTGTGGGGTATATCAGAGTGTTACAGTGAGGGGTGTGGGGTATATCAGAGAGTGTTACAGTGAGGGGTGTGGGGTATATCAGAGTGTTACAGTGAGGGGTGTGGGGTATATCAGTGTTACAGTGAGGGGTGTGGGGTATATCAGAGTGTTACAGTGAGGGGTGTGGGGGATATCAGTGTTACAGTGAGGGGTGTGGGATATATCAGAGAGTGTTACAGTGAGGGGTGTGGGGTATATCAGAGTGTTACAGTGAGGGGTGTGGGGTATATCAGAGTGTTACAGTGAGGGGTGTGGGGTATATCAGAGAGTGTTACAGTGAGGGGTGTGGGGTATATCAGAGTGTTACAGTGAGAGGTGTGGGGTATATCAGTGTTACAGTGAGGGGTGTGGGGTATATCAGAGTGTTACAGTGAGGGGTGTGGGGGTATATCAGAGTGTTACAGTGAGGGGTGTGGGGTATATCAGTGTTACAGTGAGGGGTGTGGGGTATATCAGAAAGTGTTACAGTGAGGGGTGTGGGGTATGTCAGAAAGTGTTACAGTGAGGGGTGTGGGGTATATCAGAGTGTTACAGTGAGGGGTGTGGGGTATATCAGTGTTACAGTGAGGGGTGTGGGGTATATCAGAGTGTTACAGTGAGGGGTGTGGGGGTATATCAGAGTGTTACAGTGAGGGGTGTGGGGTATATCAGTGTTACAGTGAGGGGTGTGGGGTATATCAGAAAGTGTTACAGTGAGGGGTGTGGGGTATATCAGAAAGTGTTACAGTGAGGGGTGTGGGGTATATCAGACTGTTACAGTGAGGGGTGTGGGGTATATCAGTGTTACAGTGAGGGGTGTGGGGTATATCAGTGTTACAGTGAGGGGTGTGGGGTATATCAGTGTTACAGTGAGGGGTGTGGGGTATATCAGAGTGTTACAGTGAGGGGTGTGGGGTATATCAGTGTTACAGTGAGGGGTGAGGGGTATATCAGTGTTACAGTGAGGGGTGTGGGGTATATCAGAGTGTTACAGTGAGGGGTGTGGGGTATATCAGAGTGTTACAGTGAGGGGTGTGGGGTATATCAATGTTACAGTGAGGGGTGTGGGGTATATCAGTGTTACAGTGAGGGGTGTGGGGTATATCAGTGTTACAGTGAGGGGTGTGGGGTATATCAGAAAGTGTTACAGTGAGGGGTGTGGGGTAAACTATTCTTCATGTTCCCCATTACATTTGTGTCGTGCTCACTACTAATGCCTTTGTGTCCCTGTCCCAGCTACGCCGGCCAGACGTGCGGACTGTGCGGTGACTACAATGGAATTCCCAGCGACGATTTCCGGACTCCGGAGGGACAGGTTGTGAAAGGCGCCAATGATTTTGGGAACAGCTGGAATGTGCAGGAGAAGTGAGTCATTCCTGGCGCTGAACCATTCCCCTTCTTCGGAATGACAGCCGGGGTTGGTAATGTTTGGAATCTGTGCTGCCCAGCCTTTGGCCGCCATTGACACTAGATCCAATCCAGTTCTGTTCAGACCTGTTGAATCCAGATGTTGATGGTCCAGGTGTTTTATTGATGGCACATTCTATCGCAGCGACCCCTACTGTATCCGTACAGACAGGAGATAATGTGGGAGATGTTCCTTCTGACTGTAATTGCAAATCGCTATCAAAACAGAGACCTACATTGTGACTGTAGTTACAGGAAACAAGGGTACAGTTATTCAGACAGGCACCTACATAATAACTAGTTACATTACACACAGATACAGTTATACAGAGAGGCAAATTCACCCTGTCTGTAATTACAGGAAACACAGGAACAGTTATACAGACAGGCACCTACATCCTGACTGTAATTACAGGAAACACAGGTACAGTTATACAGACAGGCACCTACATCCTGACTGCAGTTACAGTAAACACACGCATAGAAATACAGATAGGTGCCTGTTCCCTGACTGTAGCTACAGGAAATGCAAATACAATTAGACATGCACATACACTTGGACTGTAGTTATCAGCAGCACAGGCGGAGTTATAACACACAGGCACCTGAAACCTGACTGTAGTTACAGGCGATATAGGTACAGTCACACCTCATAATATTGCGCCTGTGTCTAGATGTGACAGATTTGACCTGCTTATGATCCCCCCCCCCCTCCCCCTCTATATATGGTCAACTCGCTCAAAAATCATCGGGACAATGCCAAACACTTTCTTGAAACAGGTGAGGTATTAAAGGTTGACTTACCTCGCAGGAGGGAACCAAAGGGGGAAATATATCGGTGAGGGGATTATCTTACCAAACGTTTTAACTGCAGCCTTGGCCAGCGCCTTCTAACATCCAACAGAAGGAAAACGGGGCACACCTTTTCTATTTCAGCTGCACCCATCCGGACTCCGAGGCGAGACCGAACTGCGCTGAGGCGGAGCAAGAGGCCTACAAAGGACCCTCCTACTGTGGGATGCTGCTGAATGCACACGGTCCGTTCACCAGCTGCCACTACAAGATTGACCCCATGGTGAGCTTGCGCAGGCCTCCCGCCTTCATTAATGGTTCCCAATGAATTCCAATGAATCCGAATAGGGAGATTGAAAACCCTCGGGAGGAAGGTGAATTTTCTGTGAGACCGGAGGACGCACAGAGTGACTGGCGCCTGGGTGTTCGGTTGAGAAATCCATGGTATCTGTTTTGGTCGCAACTGTCATGTATTGTGCAGGATGCTGTGTCCGACCGCAGTTTGCCTGACCATGTACCGCACATGAACCCTGATAGAAATTGCTGATTTGGTTTCATCCAGCTATGGATCAGAACGTAAACGTGACACAAAATTGCCCGTACCTCTCCCCCCGCTCTTTGCGAAGCTACCCCGATGGCTCGCTACACTTCACGGTGTTGGAGGCGATGCAGGCTTCCCCTCCCGAGTCCCGCCCCCCCCCGCGACCAAAGCGGTGCCCGGTGCTCCCATTTTGCCAAAACTGGGGAAACGCCGCACTGACGGTGGCGCTGTCTTTCGGATGAGGCGCTCGACCCCGCCTGCACCACAGATCTAACGGCCACTTAGCGACGACGAGCGAGCGGAGTTCACTCATACCTCTCCCCTAGCCTCTCGCCCCTTTGGGATCTTGCTGTGCGCACTGTCTATGGGCGCCACCGTCACGGCCAACACCCCTAATTGCCCCTCGAGAAGGTGGCGGGGAGGAGCCGCCTTGAACCCGCCGCAGCCCATGCGGTGTAGGTACACCCACTGTGCTGTCAGCGAGGGGCGTCCCAGGATTTTGAGATTTGGGCTCTGTGAGCTGTTGCAGAAATTCCTGTTCACTCTCTGTCTCTCATTCCGCCTCTTTCCAAAGAGACTGCGCAAACACACACAGATGTATCACCCCCACCCCCGTTCTGTTTGACCCTTTCCCAGGCCTTCTTCAGGGACTGCGTCTACGACATGTGTGAGCTGGAGGGCTCCAAGCAGCAGCTGTGCGAGGCGATAGAGGCCTACGTCGATGCCTGTCAGCAACGCAGCGTCACCATCCGACCCTGGAGGAATGAAACCTTCTGCCGTACGTATCCCGGCGAGCGGGCACCGGACCGCTAAAGATTATTCCAGTTTCCAAGTCCTGTGTTCTCATTTTCTAACTCACTCCTATTATGGGCCAGGGTTTAGAGAATCCCAAAGTATATCATGGAGTTCACCTGCCCACAACTTTGAATAGATTTTGGTTATGGGGAGCACAAGGGCCCACTTTACAGGTGTGATGCAACAGAGATCTAAAGTACGTTTAAACAAAAACAATGTTTATTCTATGAATCCAGTTAACATTGTATAAACACACAGTAAACATCTTATCAACTACCAACACCAATAATCCCCACAGATACAGTACTCTATAGGTAACCCTTAGTAACTTTCCTAACAACATCCATAAGTCAAACCTTTTTAACAAAGGTTTGCAGTCCTTACAGAAACAGGGGCGAGATTCTCCGACCCCCCCCCCGCCGGGTCGGAGAATCGCCGGGGGCTGACGTGAATCCCCCCCCCGCCGGTTGCCGAATTCTCCGGCACCGGATATTCGGCGGGGGCGGGAATCGCGCCGGTTGGCAGGCCCCCCTCTGCGATTCTCTGGCCCGGATGGGCCGAAGTCCCACTGCTAGAATGCCTGTCCCGTCAGCGTGGATCAAAACCACCTACCTTACCGGCGGGACAAGGCGGCGCGGGTGGGCTTCGGGGTCCTGGGGGGGGTGCTGGGCGATCTGGCCCCAGGGGGGTGCCCCCATAGTGGCCTGGCCCGCGATCGGGGCCCACCGATCCGTGGGCGGGCCTGTGCCGTTGGGGGCACTCTTTCCCTTCCGCCTTCGCCACGGGCTCCACCATGGCGGAGGCGGAAGAGACTCCCTCCACAGCGCATGCGCGGGGATGCCGTGAGCGGCCGCTAACGCTACCGCGCATGCGCCGCCCGGAGATGTCATTTCCGCGCCAGCTGGCGGGGCACCAAAGGCCTTTTCCGCCAGCTGGCGGGGCGGAAATTCGTCCGGCGTGGGCCTAGCCCCTTAAGGTTGGGGCTCGGCCCCCCAAGATGCGGAGGATTCCGCACCTTTGGGGCGGCGCGATGCCCGACTGATTTGCGCCGTTTTGGGCACCGGTGGGCGGACATCGCGCCGATACCGGAGAATTCCGCCCCAAGTATTACTTTGAAATCATCAAGTGATCTGGAGATATTCTTTAGCATGCAGAGAGAGACCAAAATACACCTCCTTGGTTTGAATGCAGGTCCCCAACTAAAAATGAAACTACACTTAGAGCCAAAACAGCTCAAAGGGAAAGTAAAAAGCCGAGCAGAGCCCAGCTCCACCCACACACAGTGACATCACTGCAGCCACTTGAGAAGACAAACATTTCCTTCAAGTGACATTCCCATGACACTCAGGGGACGTGGGCTGTCGCTGGCCGGACCCAGCGTTTATTGCCCAACGCTAACTGCCCC
>NC_092737.1:21795697-21801161 GCF_047496885.1 Scyliorhinus torazame
CGACAGAGAGGGGTGAGGGGAGCCCTGGTGGGGTCCCCAATCAGGAACAACCATAGGTTCGCCCCAGGAAGAATGGATGGAGGATTTCAGAGCTGGTACCAGTTGGGAATTAGGAGGGTGGGAGATTTATTTATAGATGGGTCTTTTGCGAGCTTGGGAGCATTGGAGGAAAAGTATAAGTTGCCCCGGGGAAATTTCTTGAGATATATGCAGGTGAGGGCGTTTACTAGACAACAGGTGAGGGAATTTCCGTTGCTCCCGACACAGGGGATACAGGACAGAGTGCTTTCGGGGGTGTGGGTCGGGGAGGGCAAGGTGTCAGAGATTTACCGAGGGATGAGGGAAGAGGGGGAGGAGTCGGTGGGCGAACTAAAAGGAAAGTGGGAAGAAGAACTAGGGGAGGAGATAGAGGAGGGTATGTGGGCTGATGCCCTAAGCAGGGTAAATTCCTCTTCCTCATGCGCCAGGCTTAGCCTGATTCAATTTAAGGTGCTACATAGAGCACACATAACGGGAGCAAGATTGAGCAGGTTCTTTGGAGTGGAGGACAAATGTGGGAGGTGTGGCGGGAGCCCGGCAAACCACGCACATATGTTTTGGGCGTGCCCGGCACTGGAAGGGTATTGGAAGGGAGTGACGGGAGTGATTTCGCGGGTGGTGAAGGCCCGGGTCAAACCAGGCTGGGGGTTAGCTCTATTTGGAGTTGCGGAAGAGCCGGGAGTGCAGGAGGCGAAAGAGGCCGATGTCGTGGCCTTTGCGTCCCTAGTAGCCCGGCGCAGGATCCTACTCATGTGGAAGGAGGCGAAACCCCCCGGACTGGAGGCCTGGGTAAATGATATGGCGGGGTTCATTAAACTGGAGCAGATAAAGTTTGCCCTGAGAGGATCGGCTCAAGGGTTCACCAGGCGGTGGCAGCCATTTCCCGACTACCTAGGGGAACGTTAGAGGGAAGACAGGTGACCAGCAGCAGCAACCCAGGGGGAGGGGGGGTTTAGTTTAGTTTAGGTCAAAGATAAAGGGGGTTTTGTTACTTGTGTATTGTTAAAAATTTCTGTATTGTTATTGTTGCGTTTGCTTTGTAAGAGGGGAAAAAATTGTTGTTTGGGAAAAAAATTTCAATAAAACATATTTTTTTTAAAAAAGGAGGGAGAAAGAGTGGAGGGATGGTGGGGGAGGAAGGGGAGGTGGAGGAGTAGTAGAGGGGGAGGTGGAGGAGGGAGTAGAGGCGAGGTGGGGAGAGAGTGGAGGGGGAGGTGGAGGAGGGAGTAGAGGGGGAGGTGGAGGAGGGAGTAGAGGCGAGGTGGGGAGAGAGTGGAGGGGGAGGTGGAGGAGGGAGTAGAGGGGGAGGTGGAGGAGGGAGTAGAGGCGAGGTGGAGGAGGGAGTAGAGGTGAGGTGCAGGAGGGAGTGGAGGGGGAGGTGGGGAGGGAGTAGAGGCGAGGTGCGTACGGAGTGGAGGGGAGGTGGGGTAGGGAGTGGAGGGGCAGGTGGAGGAGGGAGTGGTGGGGAGGGAGTGGAGTGGGAGGTGGGGAGGGAGTGGAGGGGGAGGTGTGGAGGGAGTGGAGGGGGAGGTGTGGAGGGAGTGGAGGGGGAGGTGTGGAGGGAGTGGAGGGGGAGGTGGGGAGGGAGTGGAGGGGGGAGGTGGGGAGGGAGTGGAGGGGGAGGTGGGGAGGGAGTGGAGGGGGAGGTGTGGAGGGAGAGGTGGGGAGGGAGTGGAGGGTGAGGTGGAGGAGCGAGTGGAGGGGGAGGTGTGGAGGGAGAGGTGGGGAGGGAGTGGAGTGGGAGGTGGGGAGGGAGTGGAGGGGGAGGTGTGGAGGGAGTGGAGGGGGAGGTGGGGAGGGAGTGGAGGGGGAGGTGTGGAGGGAGAGGTGGGGAGGGAGTGGAGTGGGAGGTGGGGAGGGAGTGGAGGGGGAGGTGGGGAGGGAGTGGAGGGTGAGGTGGGGAGGGAGTGGAGGGGGAGGGGGAGGAGGGAGTGGAGGGGGAGGTGGGGAGGGAGTGGAGGGGGAGGGGGAGGAGGGAGTGGAGGGGGAGGTGGGGAGGGAGTGGAGGGGGAGGGGGAGGAGGGAGTGGAGGGGGAGGTGGGGAGGGAGTGGAGGGTGAGGTGGGGAGGGAGTGGAGGGGGAGGTGGGGAGGGAGTGGAGGGGGAGGTGGGGAGGGAGTGGAGGGGGAGGGGGAGGGGGAGGGGGAGGGGGAGGGGGAGGAGGGAGTGGAGGGGGAGGTGGGGAGGGAGTGGAGGGGGAGGGGGAGGAGGGAGTGGAGGGGGAGGTGGGGAGGGAGTGGAGGGTGAGGTGGAGGAGCGAGTGGAGGGGAGGTGGGGAGGGAGTGGAGGGGGAGGTGGGGAGGGAGTGGAGGGGGAGGTGGGGAGGGAGTGGAGGGGAGGTGTGGAGGGAGTGGAGGGGGAGGTGGGGAGGGAGAGGTGGGGAGGGAGTGGAGGGTGAGGTGGGGAGGGAGTGGAGGGGGAGGTGTGGAGGGAGAGGTGGGGAGGTGGAGGTGGGAGGGAGTGGAGGGTGAGGTGGGGAGGGAGTGGAGGGGGAGGTGTGGAGGGAGAGGTGGGGAGGGAGTGGAGGGTGAAGTGGGGAGGGAGTGGAGGGGGAGGTGTGGAGGGAGTGGAGGGGGAGGTGTGGAGGGAGAGGTGGGGAGGGAGTGGAGGGTGAGGTGGGGAGGGAGTGGAGGGGGAGGTGTGGAGGGAGAGGTGGGGAGGGAGAGGTGGGGAGGGAGTGGAGAGTGAGGTGGGGAGGGAGTGGAGGGTGAGGTGGGGAGGGAGTGGAGGGTGAGGTGGGGAGTGGAGTGGGAGGTGTGGAGGGAGTGGAGGGTGAGGTGGAGGAGCGAGTGGAGGGGGAGGTGGGGAGGGAGTGGAGAGTGAGGTGGGGAGGGAGTGGAGTGGGAGGATTGGAGGGAGAGGTGGGGAGGGAGTGGAGGGTGTGGTGGAGGAGCGAGTGGAGGGGGAGGTGGGGATGGAGTGGAGTGGGAGGTGGGGAGGGAGTGGCGGGTGAGGTGGAGGAGGGAGTGGAGGGGGAGGTGGGGGGGAGTGGAGGGGGAGGAGACGATGGGGAGGTGGAGGAGGGAGTGGAGGGGGAGGTGGGGAGGGAGTGGGGGGAGGTGGGGATGGAGTGGAGGGGGAGGTGGGGTGGGAGTGGAGTGGGAGGTGGGGAGGGAGTGGAGGGGAGGTGGAGGAGGGAGGTGGAGGGGGAGGTGGGGAGGGGTGGTGGGGGAGGTGGGAGGGTGGAGGGGGAGGTGTGGAGGGGGAGGTGGGGTGGGAGTGGAGGGGTGGTGGGAGGGAGTGGAGGGGGAGGTGGAGGAGGGAGTGGAGGGGGAGGTGGGGAGGGAGTGGAGGGGAGGTGGGAGGGAGTGGAGGGGAGGTGGAGGAGGGAGTGGAGGGGGAGGTGGGGAGGGAGTGAAGGGGGAGGTGGGGGGGAGTGGAGGGGGGGTGGGGAGGGTGTGGAGGGGGAGGTGGAGGAGGTGTGGAGGGGGAGGTGGTGGGGGAGGTGGGGGTAGGTTGTGGTGGGGGAGGTGGGGAGGGAGTGGAGGGGGAGGTGGAGGAGGGAGTGGAGGGGGAGGTGGGAGGGTGTGAGGGGGAGGTGGGGAGGGAGTGGAGGGGGAGGTGGGGAGGGAGTGGAGGGGGAGGTGGAGGAGGGAGTGGAGGGGGTGGTGGGGAGGGAGTGGAGGGGTAGGTTGTGGAGGGGAGGTGGGGTGGGGTGGGAGTGGGGTGGGGGGGGTGGAGGGGAGGTGGAGGAGGGAGTGGAGGGGGAGGTGGGGAGGGAGTGGAGGGGTGGTTGTGGGGGAGGTGGGGGGGAGGGGTGGAGGGGGTGGTGGAGGTGGGTGGAGGGGGAGGTGGGGAGGGAGTGATGGGGGGTGGAGGGGAGTGGAGGGGGAGGTGGGGAGGGAGTGGGGGTAGTGTGGAGGGGAGGTGGGGAGGGAGTGGAGGGGGAGGTGGGGAGGGAGTGGAGGGGGAGGTGGGGTGGAGTGGGGGGAGGTGGGGAGGGAGTGGAGGGGGAGGGTGGGGAGGGAGTGGAGGGGGAGGTGGGGGGGTGGAGGGTGGGTGGGGAGGGGGGGGTGGGTGTGGAGGGGGAGGTGGGAGGGGTGGGGGGTGGGAGTGGGGGGGTGGTGGGGAGGGGGTGGAGGGGGTGGGGTGGAGGGAGGGGTAGGTGTGGAGGGGGGGTGGGTGGGAGTGGAGGGGGAGGTGGGGAGGGAGTGGAGGGGAGGTGGGGGAGGGTGGAGTGGGAGGTGGAGGAGGGAGTGGAGGGGTGGTGGGAGGGAGTGGGGGGTAGTGTGGAGGGGGAGGTGGGGGTGGGAGTGGAGGGGGAGGTGGAGGTGGGAGTGGGGGGGAGGTGGGGGGAGTGGTGGGGTAGGTGGGAGGGGGAGGTGGGGTGGGTGTGGAGGGGAGGTGGGGAGGGAGTGGAGGGGGGGTGGGGGTGGAGGGGAGGTGGAGGTGGAGTGGAGGGGAGGTGGGGGAGGGAGTGGAGGGGTAGGTGTGGAGGGGGAGGTGGGGAGGGAGTGGGAGGGGGAGGTGGAGGAGGGAGTGGAGGGGGAGGTGGGGAGGGAGTGGGGGGAGGTGGGGTGGGAGTGGAGGGGGAGGTGGGGAGGGGGAGGTGGGGGGAGGGGGTGGAGGGGTGGTGGGGTGGGAGTGGAGGGGGAGGTGGGGTGGGAGTGGAGGGGGGAGGTGGGGTGGGGTGGGAGGTGGGGTGGTGTGGAGGTGGAGGTGGGGAGGGAGTGGAGGGGGGGTGGGAGGGGGAGGTGGGGAGGGAGTGGTGGGGGAGGTGGGGGAGGGTGTGGAGGGGGGAGGTGGGGGGAGGGGAGGGGGGTGGGGAGGTGGGAGGGGGAGGTGGGGAGGGAGTGGAGGGGAGGTGGGGTGGGGTGGAGGGGGTGGGTGGTGGGGGTGGTGGGGGAGGGGTGGAGGGGTGGTGGGGTGGGGTGGTGGGGGTGGTGGGGGGGAGTGGAGGGGGGGGTGGGGGAGGGGGTGGAGGGGGGGGGGTGGGGTGGGAGTGGAGGGAGGGGGTGGGGGGTGGGTGGAGGGAGGTGTGGAGGGGGGGAGGTGGTGGGGTGGGTGTGGAGGGGTGAGGTGTGGGAGGGGGGTGGGTGGTGGAGGGGGTGGGGGGGGAGTGGTGGGGGGTGGGGAGGGAGTGGAGGGGGAGGTGGGGAGGGAGTGGAGGGAGGTGGGGAGGGAGTGGAGGGGGAGGTGGGGAGGGAGTGGAGGGGGGAGGTGGGGAGGGAGTTTAGGGAGGTGGGGAGGGAATGGGGGGGAGGTGGAGGTTGGAGTGGAGGGGGGAGGTGGGGAGGGAGTGGAGGGGGATGGTGGGGAGGGGAGTGGAGGGGGGAGGTGGGGAGGGAGTGAGGGGGAGGTGGGGAGGGAGTGGAGGGGGAGGTGGGGAGGGAGTGGAGGGGAGGTGGGGAGGGAGTGGAGGGGGAGGTGGGGAGGGAGTGGAGGGGGAGGTGGTGGGATGGGAGTGGAGGTGGAGGTGGGGAGGG
>NC_092737.1:21801261-21826261 GCF_047496885.1 Scyliorhinus torazame
GGGAGGTGGGGAGGGAGGGAGTGGAGGGGAGGTGGAGGGAGGAGGGTGGAGGGGGGAGGGTGGGGAGGGAGTGGAGGGGGAGGTGTGGAGGGGAGGTGGGGAGGGAGTGGAGGGGGAGGTGGAGGAGGGAGTGGAGGGGAGGTGGGGAGGGAGTGAGGGGGAGGTGGGGAGGGAGTGGAGGGGGAGGAGGAGGGGAGGTGAGGGGAGGGAGTGGAGGGGGAGGGTGGGGAGGGAGTGGAGGGGGAGGTGGAGGAGGGAGTGGAGGGGGAGGTGGGGAGGGAGTGGAGGGGAGGTGTGGGGAGGAGTGGAGGGGGAGGTGGGGAGGGAGTGGAGGGGAGGTGGGGAGGGAGTGGAGGGGAGGTGGGGAGGGGAGGTGAGGGGAGGTGGGGAGGGGGGAGGGGGAGGGGAGGTGGGGAGGAGTGGAGGGGGAGGTGGAGGAGGGAGTGGAGGGGGAGGTGGGAGGAGTGGAGGGTGGTTGTGGAGGGGGGAGGTGGGGAGGGAGTGGAGGGGGAGGTGGAGGAGGGAGGGGAGGTGGGGAGGAGTGGGGGGAGGGGGGAGTGAGGGGTAGGAGTGGTGGAGGGGGAGGTGGGGAGGGAGTGGAGGGGCGGTGGAGGAGGGAGGGGGAGGAGGGGAGGTGGGGAGGAGTGGAGGGGGAGGTGGGGAGGAGTGGAGGGGAGGTGGGGGGAGGGAGTGGGAGGGGGAGGAGGGGGAGGGGGAGTGGAGGAGGGAGGTGGAGGGGAGTGGGGAGGAGTGGGAGGGTGGAGGGGGTGGAGGGAGGTGGGAGTGGAGGGGAGGTGGGGAGGGAGTGAGGGGAGGTGGGGAGGGAGTGGAGGGGGAGGTGGAGGAGGGAGTGGAGGGGGTGTGAGGGGGAGGTGGGGGGAGGGGTGGGTGGAGGGAGGTGGAGGAGGGAGGTGGGAGGGGAGGTGTGGAGGGGGAGGTGGGAGGGGAGGGAGGGTGGTGGGAGGGGAGGTGGGGAGGGAGGGGAGGTGGAGGTGGTGTGGAGGGGAGGGGGAGGTGGGGGAGTGGGGGAGGTGGAGGAGGGAGTGGTGGGGGAGGTGGGGAGGAGGTGGAGGGGAGGTGGGGAGGGGAGGTGGGGAGGGGAGGTGGGAGGGGGAGTGGAGGGGTGTGAGGAGTGGGGAGGGAGGGGAGGGGGAGTGGGGAGGGGGAAGTGGAGGAGGAGTGGAGGGGAGGGAGGGTGGAGTGGGGGGAGGTTGTGGAGGGGAGGTGGGAGGGAGTGGGGAGGAGTGGAGGGGAGGTGGAGGAGGGAGGTGGGAGGTGGAGGAGGAGTGAGGGGGAGGTGGGGAGGGAGGGCTGTGGAGGAGGGGAGTGGGAGGGGAGGTGGAGGGGGAGTGGAGGGGGAGGTGAGGGAGGTGGGGGAGGGGAGTGGAGGGGGAGGTGGAGGGGAGGAGTGGGGGAGGTGGGGTGGGTGGAGGGGAGGTGGAGGAGGGGAGGTGGAGGTGGGGAGGAGGGAGGTGGGGTGGGAGTGGAGGGAGGTGGGAGGGAGTGGAGGGAGGGGAGGGAGGGGGTGGGAGGGGAGGTGGGGGGAGGGAGTGGAGGGGGAGGTGGGGTGGGGAGTGGAGGGGGAGGTGGGGAGGGAGTGGGGAGGGGAGGGGGAGGTGGGAGTGGGTGGGAGGGAGGAGGTGGGGTGGAGTGGAGGGGGAGGTGGAGGAGGGAGTGGAGGGGGAGGTGGGAGGGGTGGAGTGGAGGTGGGAGTGGGGAGGGAGGTGGAGGGGAGGTGGTGGAGGGAGTGGAGGGGGAGGTGGGGTGGGGTGGAGGGTGGTGTGGAGGGGGAGGTGGGGAGGGAGGGTGGAGGGGAGGTGGGGAGGGAGTGGAGGGGGAGGTGGGGAGGGAGTGAGGGGGAGGTGGGGGGGATGGAGGGAGGTGGGGTGATGGGAGTGGAGGGGGATGGGGGGAGGTGGAGGAGGTGGGGAGGGAGGGGAGGTGGGAGAGTGGGGGGAGGTGGGAGGAGTGGAGGGGGAGGTGGGGAGGGAGTGTGGGGAGAGGTGGGGAGGGAGTGGAGGGGAGGTGGGGAGGGAGTGGAGGGGGAGGGTGGGGAGGAGGTGGTGGGGGAGGTGGGGAGGGAGTGGAGGGGGAGGTGGGGAGGGTGTGGAGGGGGAGGTGGGGAGGGAGTGGAGGGGAGGTGGGGGGAGTGGAGGGGGAGGTGGGGAGGGGGGAGGTGTGGGGGTGGAGTGGAGGGGTGGGGTGGGAGTGGAGGGGGGTGGGAGGGTGGGGGTGAGGGAATGGGGGGGAGGTGGGGGGGGTGGAGGGGGAGGTGGGGAGGAGGGGTGGAGGTGGGAGGTGGGGAGGGAGTGGAGGGGGGAGGGGGGGGGGAGTGTTGGGGGAGGTGGGGAGGGTGAGGGGGGGAGGTGGGGAGGGGTGAGTGGGGTGGGGAGGTGGGGAGGGAGTGGAGGGGGAGGGAGTGGAGGGGTGGGGGGGAGGTGGAGGGAGTGGGGGGGAGGTGGAGGGATGTGGAGGGGGAGGTGGGAGGGAGTGGGGGGAGGTGGGGAGGAGTGGGAGGTGGAGGTGGGGTGGGTGGAGGGGTAGGTTGTGGAGGGGGAGGTTGTGGAGGGAGTGGAGGGGGAGGTGGGGAGGGAGTGGAGGGGGAGGTTGGGGAGGGAGGTGGAGGGGGAGGTGGGGAGGGAGTGGAGGGGGAGGTGGGAGAGATGTGGGGGGTGGGGAGGGAGTGGAGGTGGAGGTGGGAGGAGACGATGGGGTAGATGTAGGGAGGGATTCCAGATTTAAGGGCCTGGGCTGTGTGGTTGGGGATGGGGGGGCAGGGTGGCTGGGTGGTGGTTGGGGTGGGGGGCAGGGTGTTGGGTGTGGGTTGGGGATGGGGGGCAGGGTGGTGGGTGTGGTTGGGGATGGGGGGGCAGGGTGTGGTTGGGTGGGGGCAGGGTGGTGGGTGTGGTTGGGGATGGGGGGCAGGGTGGTGGGTGTGGTTGGGGATGGGGGCAGGGTGGTGGGTGTGGTTGGGGATGGGGGCAAGGGTGGTGGGTGTGGTTGGTGGGTGGGGAGGGTGGTGGGTGTGGTTGGGGATGGGGGGCAGGGTGGTGGGGTGGTCGGGGGGCTGCGGGAAGCGACTCTGAATCCCTCAAGCAACCACATGTGAGGAAAACTCCATTAGATGTGGGAGTTAGTCGGTGGAAAATCAGCAGCCCTGTTAATGTAATGTACATTGAGGCCACTAACATCTTCAACTCTCCTTTATTTCCCCCACCCCTTCCCTCCCGCCCAGGTTCCGGCTCCTGTCACATCTCGGGTGACCCGCACTACAACACCTTTGATGGAAGATCCTTGTCCTTCATGGGCACCTGTACTTACACTTTGGCCAGGTCATGTGAGAATCAGCAGACAGGTATGAAGCAATCCACCGGCCTTTCGCCTTTGACCCCCAGGTGCCATCACTCGCTGATTGGCTACCCCCCACCTCGGTGGCACGTGTATCTTTCCCTCGGTAACGAGGCTGCACAGTACTCCAGGTTTGGTCACACCAGATACGTGACGATCCTGTGCTCGAATCCTCCTGCAATAAAGGCCAACATACCGCTTGCCTCCTGCTTGGCTGCAGCTGTATGTTGACTGTGGTCCTGTGCTCATGCGTCGTTGTGACTTTTCCGTGTCCTCCAGGTCCTTGGTTTAGCGTCGAAGGGAAGAATGAGGTGCGGGGTCAGCAGGGAGTCTCCTATCTGAAGAAGGTTTACGTCACCACGCAGGGACAACCATCACCCTGATGAAGAGCAGGAGGACATTGGTCAGTGAATGCGCTTTGGAGAACCGTGCTCACCCCGAGCCTAAACATGGAGGATATCGTAGAGGGAGCTTTACTCTGTATCTAACCCCGTGCTGTATCTGTCCTGGGAGTGTTTGATGGGGACAGTGTAGAGGGAGCTTTACTCTGTATCTAACCCCGTGCTGTCCCTTTCCTGGAGAGTTTGATGGGGATAGTGTAGAGGGAGCTTTACTCTGTATCTAACCCCGTGCTGTACCTGTCCTGGGAGTGTTTGATGGGGACAGTGTAGAGGAGCTTTACTCTGTATCCAACCCCGTGCTGTACCTGTCCTGGGAGTGTTTGATGGGGACAGTGTAGAGGGAGCTTTACTCTGTATCTAACCCCATGCTGTACCTGTCCTGGGAGAGTTTGATGGGGACAGTGTAGAGGAGCTTTACTCTGTATCCAACCCCGTGCTGTACCTGTCCTGGAGTGTTTGATGGGGACAGTGTAGAGGGAGCTTTACTCTGTATCTAACCCCGAGCTGTACCTGTCCTGGGAGTGTTTGTTGGGGACAGTGTAGAGGGAGCTTTACTCTGTATCTAATCCCGTGCTGTACCTGTCCTGGGAGTGTTTGATGGAGACAGTGTAGAGGGAGCTTTACTCTGTATCTCACCCCGTGCTGTACCTGTCCTGGGAGTGTTTGATGGGGACAGTGTAGAGGGAGCTTTACTCTGTATCTAACCCCGTGCTGTACCTGTCCTGGGAGTGTTTGATGGGGACAGTGTAGAGGGAGCTTTACTCTGTATCTAACCCCGTGCTGTACCTGTCCTGGGAGTGTTTGATGGGGACAGTGTAGTGGGAGCTTTACTCTGTATCTAATCCCGTGCTGTATCTGTCCTGGGAGTGTATGATGGGGACAGTGTAGAGGGAGCTTTACTCTGTATCTAACCCCGTGCTGTATCTGTCCTGGGAAGTGTTTGATGGGGACAGTGTAGAGGGAGCTTTACTCTGTATCTAACCCCGTGCTGTACCTGTCCTGGGAGTGTTTGATGGGGACAGTGTAGAGGGAGCTTTACTCTGTATCAACCCCCGTGCTGTACCTGTCCTGGGAGTGTATGATGTGGACAGTGTAGAGGGAGCTTTACTCTGTATCTAACCCTGTGCTGTACCTGTCCTGGGAGTGTTTGATGGGGACAGTGTAGAGGGAGCTTTACTCTGTATCTAACCCCGTGCTGTACTGTCCTGGGAGTGTTTGTTGGGGACAGTGTAGAGGGAGCTTTACTCTGTATCTAACACCGTGCTGTACCTGTCCTGGAGTGTTTGATGGGACAGTGTAGAGGGAGCATTACTCTGTATCTAACCCCGTGCTGTACCTGTCCTGGGAGTGTTTGATGGGGACAGTGTAGAGGGAGCTTTACTCTGTATCCAACCCCGTGCTGTACCTGTCCTGGGAGTGTTTGATGGGGACAGTGTAGAGGGAGCTTTACTCTGTATCAAACCCCGTGCTGTATCTGTCCTGGGAGTGTTTGATGGGGACAGTGCAGAGGGAGCTTTACTCTGTATCTAACCCCGTGCTGTACCTGTCCTGGGAGTGTTTGATGGGGACAGTGTAGAGGGAGCTTTACTCTGTATCTAACCCCGTGCTGTACCTGTCCTGGGAGTGTTTGATGGGGACAGTGTAGAGGACGCTGATCTACACTAGCTCCTGATCCAACAACATTGCAATGTTGAAATTCTCAAGTGTTCTCCTGTTACTCGATGGTCAATCTCTCCCCCTGTAGGTGAATGACCGCCGAGTGCGGCTCCCATTCCGGCCCAGCCGCAGGATTGTGATATCCCAGAGTGGGCAGTACGTAGCGGTGCGGACGGACTTTGGGCTGTCCCTTCGCTGGGATGGGAACCAATACTTGGAGATCCTCGTTCCAAGGTCAGTGCTTTGCTAATTGTGATTAAAATTATTTTTATTGGTTTGCATTTGGCAGTTTGGAGAACTGGGCGTCGGGGGGAAATCAGTATCGGCGCCAATCGCGACGCTCCGACTGAGGCCCGCGTTCCGCACTGGCGGGGGAGGTAAATAAATGTAAATGGGTCTTAATGAGTTGGCCCGGCTCCCGGTTTTCCGGCCTCCCGCGAATCTCCGGTTCCCCAGGCCGGGAATCACCCGGGCGAGGATCAGCTGTGGGTTTTACCAGCGAGGTCCTGACATGGTGGACCTCCCGATGGGCCAATCACCACGAGGTCCATCTCGCCAGGGCCACGCTGGGAGAGACCATCTAAGGCCCCCCCACCGCCCCCAACAATGCCTGCCCACGCCTCCTCTAGCCCCTTCCACAGAGACCCTGGTAATAGAGGGACCCCTCAGGGACGCTTGTAATGGGGGACCCCCCCAGGGACCCCTGTAATGCCCCCCCCCCCAGAGACCCCTGTAATAGGGGAACCCCCCCCCCCCCCAGGGTCTCTTGTAATAGGGGAACGCCCCCTCCGGGCCTCCTGTAACAGGGGGACCCCCATAACGGCCCCTGTATTAAGGGTACCCCCCTCACAGTGACCCCTGTAATAGGGGGACCCCCCTAGGGTATCCTGGAATAAGGGAACCCCCCCCACAGTGTAATAGAGGGACCCCACTCCCAGAAACCCCTGTAATAGTGGGACCCCCCCCCAACAGGGGTCCCTGCCTAATGGAACCCCCTCCACAGAAACCCCCCCCCCAGAAATGGGACTCCTGTCTGGAAGCTAGAGAGCTTTTCAGTCAGGGGTAATGGGAAGCGTTATTGCTGCGATACTTACCTTGCACCTCCGTACGTCCATTTCTAGAACAGCTGTAACCTGTTCCCACAAGTCCATTAGCTGCAGGCCATTCATAGCCTTCCAGTAGTGTTCTGTGATTGACAGCTTCTGCACATCGCCTGCAGTTTTCATCCATTCATACCCCTTCACACTTCCGTGGCGTAAGTGGTGAAACCCCAATGTTTGTAAACATTGACCACATCAAAGAGAGGTAAGTGCATTCCAAGCACTAAGTGCGTTCCAATCAGCCAAGCCTGCGATATTTCTGCACTTACCCCTCTTTGATGTGCTCAAGGAGGAGCATTGGAGTAGTCAACTAAAAGTGGCAAGGTCACTGTTCATAAAGCGGGCAAGTCAAAGGCAAGCGCAGAAACTGTTGGATCTTCAGTGGGCGAACGGTTTCTTGTTTCAGTCGCACCTCCGATAGCCCTCTTACTCTCCCACCCATCTCTCTCTCTCTCTCTGTGTTCCAGCTCCTACTTCAATATGATGTGTGGGCTGTGTGGTGACTTTGATGGAAATCCGGACAATGACAATATCAAGCCGGACGGTACGGTGGCGGGAAGCGTGGGTGAACTGGGCAACAGCTGGCAAACGCCAGACGACGAGGACCAGCGGTAAGTGGGAGGCGCGCTGAGTTTGGTTAAATGAAAATTCTTCGCACACAGACAACTGGGAGATGATTGATAATTCACTGCCCGTGTATTATCGATGAAACATTAATCTTAAAAGCCCAGCATGCAATGGTAACACACTTTGACCCCCATATCCAAAATCCACTGCCCGTGGTTTTAAGGAAGGACCTCTGAAGGTGGCTTCTCCAGCGCCTGTTCGCACCACAAGGCCTCAGAGGCTACGAAGGTTCGGAAACAAGCAAGTCTCCTTCAATTCATGGGCCTCTTTCTGGTGAATGCAACTCCTTCGAAAGGCTGCTGGCCTTCTGAAAATTTATTTTGGAATGTGGCACAGAAGGTGGGGGGGGTGGGGGGGCAGCGAGACCTGTGGTGGCCCTTTCAAAAAGCGATCCAGTTATCCGTTCCTTTGCTCTTCCCCCGTCTCCCGGCAACAGCAGGGGCTGTTTAGCACAGGGCTAAATCGCTGGCTTTGAAAGCAGACGAAGGCAGGCCAGCAGCACGGTTCAATTCCCGTCCCAGCCTCCCCGAACAGGCGCCGGAATGTGGCGACTAGGGGCTTTTCACAGTAACTTCATTTGAAGCCTACTTGTGACAATAAGCGATTTTCATTTCATTTTTCACACGATTCCTCTTCAGTTAGGGCTGGCACAGTGGTTGGCACGGCTGCCTCATGGCACCGGGGTCCCAGGTTCGGTTCCGGCCTCGGGTGACTGTGCGGAGTCTGCACGTTCTCCCCCGTGCCTGCATGGGTTTCCTCCGGGCGCTCCGGTTTCCTCCCACAGTCCAAAGATGTACAGGTTGGGGTGCGATTGGCCGCGATAAATTGCCCCTTAGTGTCCAATGGTCAGGTGGGGTCACGGGGAAACGGCCAGGAAATGGGCCGGGGGTTGCTCTTTCAGAGGGTCGGTACAGACTCGACAGGCCGAATGGCCTCCTTCTGCGCTGTAGGGATTCGACGATTCAATTATTTATCTAATTCTCTTTTGAAAGCTTCAATTAGACCTGTATCCGTTAGCCTATCATGACCCTTATATAGGGCGGCACGGTAGCACAGGGGGTTAGCACTGTTGCTTCACAGCTCCAGGGTCCCGGGTTCGATTCCCGGCTCGGGTCACCGTCCGTGCGGAGTCTGCACGTTCTCCCCCGTGTCTGCGTGGGTTTCCTCCGGGCGCTCCGGTTTCCTCCCACAAGTCCCGAAAGACGTGCTTGTTCGGTGAATTGGACGTTCTGAATTCTCCCTCCGTATACCCGGCGCCGGAATGTGGCGACGAGGGGATTTGCTCAGTAACTTCATTGCGGCGTTAAATGTAAGCCTACTTGTGACACTAATTAAGGTTATTATTATATACACGCAGTTTCCTGGTCTGATCCCCCAGTCCCAGCAGACATAAGCCCCATGTGATTTCTGTTAACCTCTGACTCTCGTAACCCCCAGCTGGACGAACGACCCCCGCCCTCCCAGATATCTCCACACTGCACCGTGCCTCCACGGTACTCACCCTTGCTGAGCGCAGATCATTCGCTGGCACTGGACCCAGATCCAGGCGCGGCGCTCCCACGTGGCGCCGGCCACTAACCTGGGCTGCCACATCTGCCCGGGCCTCCTTCGATCGGTGAGAGGCCCCGTCTTCGGCTCCCCGTGGATGTGCCTGCTTGGCACTCCCCCATCGACCAGCCGGCACGAAACCGCGTGGCCTTGCCGTTCTGAGCCTGGTAGCGCAAATCCCTGCCGGCCTCGTGTACCTGACAGGCGGGGAGTTCACCCCCGTGATGGCGAACCCCCTCGGTCAAATCTCCCCTCCACCTTTCCCGCTCTGGGGAGAGAACATTCCCGGCTTCCCCCCGTCCCTCCACCTTAACCGTAATTCCTGCCCCCTCGGAACAATTCCCGAAAATCTTGCCCGGTTCCCTCCCGAAAGTGTGTGGAGCAGGATGCGAGAAATGTAGGCCTCGCCCAGCTTCAACCAAAATGGTGGGTGTGTGAGGGGGGGGGCGTACCCTTAATACAGGGGTCCCTGTGGGGGTCCCCCTATTGCAGGAGACCCCGGGGAGGGGGGGGGGGGGGGGTTCCCCTATTACAAGAGACCCTGGGGGGGGGGGTCTAAGTTTCGTCTAAGTTTTCGCACTCTTTCACGGAACGTGGGCGGGGCCCAGCGCTTGTTGCCTTCCCGAATTACCCTCGAACCGAGCGGGCTCACCCCCATCATTCCAGAGGGGCAGTTAGGAATCGACCACATCACTGTGTGTGGGGGGGGCGGGAGGGGGGGGGGGGGGGTGGTCTGGAGTCACGTGTAGGCCAGACCAGGGTAAGGACGGCAGATTTCCTTCCCTAAAGGGGACATGAGTGAACAACACGGGTTTTTACGGAAATCGGTCATAGTCGTCACGGCCACCATTACCTTATATTCCGGATTTTATTTTTTATTATTGACATTAAATCTCACCAGCTGCCATGGCGGGTTTCGAACCTGTGCACACACACCACCCCTCCCCCTCTCCCCACCCCCCCCCCGTGATCCATTAGCCTGGGGCCTAGCCATTAGACTAGTAATCCAGGGACTAGGGTACATTACCGCTGCCCAGCTTGATGTAACTTCCGAGTTAGGGTTTGAATAGTGTTTTTTTAAATAAGTGTAGATTACCCAATTATTTTTTCCAATTGAGGGGCAACTTAGCGCGGCCAATCCACCTGCCCTGCACATCTTTGGGTTGTGGGGGGCGAAACCCACGCAGACACGGGGAGAATGTGCAAACCCCACACGGACAGTGACCCAGAGCCGGGATTCGAACCCGGGTCCTCGGCGCCGCGAGGCAGCTGTGCTAACCACCGTGCTGCCGATGAATAGTTTATTGATAAAGGGCTCCGTGCCATTTGACACCAGACCGTTCCACCCTCTGCTGTAGTTCCCCCGAGTCGCAGTTTTATTCCGAATGATCTTTTGATTGTTCCTCTCCTGTTATCTGCTGTCATGAAAAGTTCCATTTATCAGCGTTATCGAGGGGAAAGACGAACTTTACAACCACGATTCAATCAACGATGTCCACGTGAGGGCCTTGTCTCTGTTTATGGGAAACATCATGAAAAAGATATTCTGGATGCTGGCCACCATCTCCCCCTAGGGGCAGCCGCCATCTTCCTCACGACCCCTAGGGGTCGATACCATCTTCGCTGTGAGCCCCCAGTAGGAAAATTCAGTAAAACTGGGAAATAAGAATACTGGTCCAAATTGATTTTTCCAATTAGGCCCTCAGGGTCATTGGCATCTACCCTGTGACCAACAAGGGTCATGGCATCTTCCCTGTGAACCCTAGGGGGTCATCAGCATCTTCCCTGTGACACCTAGGGGTCTTCCCCATCTTCCCTGACAATGGCATCTTCCCTGTGATCCCTAGGGGTCATCACCAAATTCCCTGTGACCCTTAGAGGTCTTCCCATCTTCCCTGACATTGGCACCTTCCCTGTGACCCCTAGGGGTCATCACCAAATTCCCTGTGACCCTTAGGGGTCTTCCCATCTTCCCTGACATTGGCACCTTCCCTGTGACCCCTAGGGGTCATCACCAAATTCCCTGTGACCCCTAGGGGTCTTCCCCATCTTCCCTGTCATCGCCATTTTTCCTGTGACTACTAGGGGTCGTCACCAACTTCCCTGTGACCCCGAGGGGTCTTCGCCATCTTTCCTGTCATTGCCATCTTCCCTGTGACCCCTGGGGGTCGCTGCCATCTTCCCTGTGACCCCGAGGGATCTTCGCCATCTTTCCTGTCATCGCCATCTTCCCTGTGACCCCTAGGGGTCGCTGCCATCTTCCCTGTGACCCCAAGGGATCTTCGCCATCTTTCCTGTCATCGCCATCTTTCCTGTGACCCCTAGGGGTCGCTGCCATCTTTCCTGTGACCCCTAGGGGTTGCCACCATCTTTCCATTGGGGATTGTCTCAGGTGAATTGTGGGGCCAGAAATCGCCCATGACCATTTTTCAACAAAGACGCAAATTCTCATCCTTGCTTTATTCTCAGTTGCAAACCACATATCCCGGAGGAACATCCTTGTGAGAAAGACCTCTACGACAAAGTGACCAGCGCAGACAAGTGTGGACGAATCACTGACCAAGAGGGGTCCTTCCGGTAAGAATCCAGCATTTCTATAGCGCCTCTGGTGCAGTAAGACTTCACAAGGTGCCTGAAGAAAAATGTAATAAGAGAAAAATTGACACTGGTATTACCTCAGGCCAGCAAAGAGGTAGGTTTTAAAGAAGTTATTAAAGGCGGAGCAAGAGGCAGAGACAGTTTAGGGTTGGAATTCCGAAGCTCAGGTCTCGGATGGCTGATAACACAACCGCCATTGGTGAGGCGATGGAAGTCGGACATGGACGCGAGGCTGGATTTGGAGGAATGGAAAGACTCCGGAGAGATGTGGAGCTGGGGAACGACCGCCCAGATTGCCGAGGCCCCGAAGGCGATTTGGACAGCAGGGCGAGAATTATAAGATCGAGATGTCACCTAACCAGCAACCAATGTGTCGGTCAGCGAGTCCAGGGAGCTGAGGGCAAACAGGACTGGGTGCGAGCTAAAAACAGGGGACAGACTTTTGGATGAGCGAAGCGGGACGGAGAATGGGAAGAGTGGCCAGGAGAATTGTGGGAAGAGTCGGGTCTGAAGCCATTCCCAGCACTGCCTTGTTTCCCCGGGTGGGATTCGCTAATAATGGGGCTATGTCCCCCACGCCAGCGTGAAAACCGGCGCCAACGACTCCGGAGTCAATGGCCCCCCAACGTGAGGAATTCTCCCCTTCCTAGGGGGCTAGGTTGCCGCCGGAGTGGTCCCCGCAGCTCCAGCCGTCGCGGAACAGCCGGCGTATTTCCGCGCGTGCGCGGGGGTTCCCTTCCCCGCGCCGCCCCCCCCCCCCCCCCCCCAGGCAATGTGGCAGAGCCCTACAGGGGCCGGGCGCGGAGTAAAGTAGGCCCCCGCGGAACCAGCCCGCCCGCCGATCGGTAGGCCTCGATCGCAGGCCAGGCCACCATGCCCCCCCCCCCACCCCCCAGGTCGGATAAATAGCGCGTGACAATGGCCAGATTATCTGTTTGCGTGGCGTTGACCGAGGGATGAATGTTGGCCAAGCTCGCCCGGGGAGACCTCTCCTTTGAAATAGATGGGGATCTTTCATGATCCTTTGAAAGAGCGGACAGAACGTTGACCTGAAAGACACTGCAACACTCCCTCGGTGCTGTGCCCAGAGCATTGGCCTGGGTGGGGGGCGGGGGGGGGGGTTCTGTACTCCAGACACAGACCTGAACTCGCGACCTCCTGATTCAGGGGGAGAGAGAACGTCACCGATTGGTCCAGAGCACATACTTGGGAAACATGTCAAAAGGCGCCAGTGCAAAAATAAAGATTTCACAGAAGTAAGAGGGGTTAGCGATTAGGAGACATTTTTATTTCTGTAGATAAGAGGAGGTTGAGGGATGGCCTGTTGGAGGTCTTGAAAATGATCAAAGGGAGTTTGATAGGTGTAATGCTGGGCTTTCAGAGATTACATTCGTGAACAAAATGGGATTTATTTGGACCATAAGACACAGGAGCAGAATTAGGCCATTCGGCCCATCAAGTCTGCTCCGCCATTCGATCATGTTTCCCATCCCCATTCTCCTGCCTTCTCCCCATAACCCCTGACCCCCCTCATTAATCAAGAACCTACCTATCTCTGTCTTGAAGACACTCCGCGATTTGGCCTCCACAGCCTTCTGCGGCAAAGAGTCCCACAGATTCACCGCCCCCCTGGCTGAAGAAATTCCCCCTCGTCCCTGTTTTAGAGGATCGCCCCCTTCAGTCTGAGGCTGCGCCCTCGGGCTCTGGTCTCTCCTGCTCGTGGAGACATCCTCTCCACCTCCACTCCACCCCGGCCTTTCAGTGTCCCGGAGATCGACCTTCGCTTCCTGGAGACTCTGGGGCCAAACTCAAGAGGGTCGGAAACGTGGGCGGGGTGGGGGCGGTGGGAGAGGCCCAAACCAGGGCCCATCAATATAAGACCATCACCCATAAATGCAGTGCAGATTTCAGGAGAAACCACTTTAGCCAGAGGCTGGGGAGGATGTGGAACTCGCTCCCACAGGGAGTGGCTGAGGTGAATAGTGTTGATGTATTTAAGGCGGGGGGGGGGGGGGCGGGGGGGGAGGTTGGATTATGAGCGTAAATCTCTGACGATGCTGCCTTCCCCGTGTTATTCCGCAGGGACTGCGTTAAGATCGTGGACCCCGTGCCCTATTTCAACAACTGCGTCTTTGACATGTGCCAGTACCAGGGGCTTGAGACAACATTGTGTGACCAACTCCAGGCCTATACAGATGCCTGTCTGATGGCCAAGGCCACTGTCCACGAATGGAGGACAGCGGACTTCTGTCGTGAGTGATTCTGCATCTTGAACTGTTCGGACCAAAGCAGATGTTATTTGCTAAAAATAAAAACAGAGGGAAATCTGTCTTAAAAAATTAAAAGATTTATTAATAAGGAAAAAAAACTCAAACACGCTAGATTAAAGTTACACTGTTAGCAGAGTCTTAAATAATTTGGGGCAGCACGGTGGCATAGTGGATAAGCACAATTGCTTCACAGCTCCAGGGTCCCAGGTTCGATTCCCGGCTTGGGTCACTGTCTGTGCGGAGTCTGCACATCCTCCCCCGTGTCTGCGTGGGTTTCCTCCAGGTGCTCCGGTTTCCTCCCACAGCCCAAAGATGTGCAGGTTAGGTGGATTGGCCATGGTAAATTGCCCTTAGTGTCCAAAATTGCGGGTCACTGTCCGTGTGGAGTTTGCGCGTCCTCCCCGTGTCTGCGTGGGTCTCAACCAAAAGGTGTGCAGGTTGGGTGGATTGGCCACGCTAAAATTGCCTTTTAATTGGAAAATATAAATTGGGAGCTCTAAATTTTTCTGTTCTGACTGGGTGGCTGTTTCACATTTCACGCCTTCTCTCAGGGCAGAGCTAGTCTCAGGTCTTATTCGCCCACAGGACCACCACAGATCAACATCTCATATCATCTCCAATCCCATTGTCCTCAGCACCTCCTTGAGGTCAACTTTTCCAGATTCTAAAAATCTTTCACGTTTTACTATGGCCTCCATTCTCAGGTCAAATACAATTTAATGACCCTCCCTTGTTTGCTGATAAAACATTTATAAGCTATAAAAGTCCCTTAAATTCCCCGTTGAAAGTTAGCAGCTGAAAGGCTAAGTCCTTACCTATCTCCTAATGCAAATCTTTCAAACCCAAAGTATTTACTTGTGCATGCAAATCACCTTAGCGTCACGTAACAAATGCAAACATCTGACACCATTAACCCATTTATCTCTCAGACCAGCACCCTTTAATAACATCCCCAGCTTAATGAGATCATACCACCAGAACCCACCCAAACAAGTTCAATTTTCACAGAATTTATCTGTACAGTGCACGCAATAAAAGGTATTAGTGCACATCAGACATAGGGGAGGGTACTGATTGTCGCAAAATATGCCTCTGCACTCAATGCCAGCAAACAGACACAAAAGCAATGTCTATCCACTCCACACAAATACACAGTCCAGTAAACACTGACCCTCCACTCCACACCAATACACAGTCCAGTAAACACTGACCCTCCACTCCACACCGATACACAGTCCAGTAAACACTGACCCTCCACTCCACACCAATACACAGTCCAGTAAACACTGACCCTCCGCTCCACACCAATACAGAGTCCAGTAAACACTGACCCTCCACTCCACATCAATACACAGTCCAGTAAACACTGACCCTCCGCTCCACACCAATACACAGTCCAGTAAACACTGACCCTCCGCTCCACACCAATACATAGTCCAGTAAACACTGACCCTCCACTCCACACCAATACACAGTCCAGTAAACGCAGACACTCCGCTCCACGCCAATATACAGTCCAGTAAAAACTGACCCTCCGCTCCACACCAATACAGAGTCCAGTAAACACGGACCCTCCGCTCCACACCAATACACAGTGCAGTAAACACGGACCCTCCACCCCACACCAATACACAGTGCAGTAAACACGGACACTCCGCTCCACACCAATACACAGTCCAGTAAACACGGACCCTCCATTCCACACCAATATACAGTCCAGTAAACACTGACCCTCCGCTCCAGACCAATACACAGTCCAGTAAACACAGACCCTCCACTCCACACCAATACACAATCCAGTAAACACTGACCCTCCACTCCACACCAATACACAGTCCAGTAAACACGGACCCTCCGCTCCACACCAATACACAGTCCAGTAAACACTGACCCTCCACTCCACACCAATACACAGTCCAGTAAACATGGACACTCCCCTCCACACCAATACACAGTCCAGTAAACACGGACACCCCTCTCCATACCAATACACAATCCAGTAAACACTGACCCTCCATTCCACACCAATACACAGTCCAGTAAACACGGACCCTCCACTCCACACCAATACACAATCCAGTAAACACTGATGCTCCACTCCACACCAATACACAGTCCAGTAAACACGGACCCTCCGCTCCACACCAATCCACAGTCCAGTAAACACACACACTCCGCTCCACACCAATACACAGTCCAGTAAACACTGACCACCCACTCCACACCAATACACAGTCCAGTAAACACGGACCCTCCACTCCACACCAATACACAGTCCAGTAAACATGGACACTCCTCTCCACACCAATACACAGTCCAGTAAACACGGACCCCCCTCCCCACACCAATACACAGTCCAGTAAACACAGACCCTGCACTCCACACACAACCCGGGTTGCAGGCTACAGCAATGTCGACCAGTAAATGCAGGCCGATTGCTCCAGCTAAATGCAGTCAGTGGAGGACAGTACCATTGACTAACAGCGCTGCCGGCTCCCGGCTCGATCGACAGAGTTACACAGTGACCAGGGACAGCGGTCCCCCATTCTGCAGCGCTAACCGTGTCCTTCTCTTCCCCCAGCTCTCAGCTGTCCGCCCAACAGCCACTACACCCTGTGTGCGAGCGCCTGCCCTGCGGCCTGCAATGACCACGTCTACCCAACCCTGTGTTCAGAGCGCTGCGTCGAGGGCTGCGAATGTGATGCCGGGTTCATACAGAGTGACGGGCAGTGCGTCTCGCTTACCCACTGTGGATGCACCGACGCTGGGGGCAGTTACTGGCTGGTAAGTCATTGCTTCTCCGGCAACAGGCTGTGGTCTCGGATCAGTGGCCCACTCCGCAGATACTGAGAACTATTATCGAATCTCCAGATTCTGAACTGGTTTACTGATCTGTACACTGACTGGTGTCTCTCAGTCCCTCTCTCTCTCAGGGAGATATCTGTACACCGACTGGTGTCTCTCAGTCCCCTCTCTCTCTCAGGGAGATATCTGTACACTGACTGGTGTCTCTCAGTCCCCTCTCGCTCTCAGGGAGATATCTGTACACTGACTGGTGTCTCTCAGTCCCCTCTCTCTCTCAGGGAGATATCTGTACACTGACTGGTGTCTCTCAGTCCCCTCTCTCTCTCAGGGAGATATCTGTACACTGACTGGTGTCTCTCAGTCCCCTCTCTCTCTCAGGGAGATATCTGTACACTGACTGGTGTCTCTCAGTCCCCCCTCTCTCTCAGGGAGATATCTGTACACTGACTGGTGTCTCTCAGTCCCCTCTCTCTCTCAGGGGGATATCTGTACACTGACTGGTGTCTCTCAGTCCCCTCTCTCTCAGGGAGATATCTGTACACTGACTGGTGTCTCTCAGTCCCCTCTCTCTCTCAGGGAGATATCTGTACACTGACTGGTGTCTCTCAGTCCCCTCTCTCTCTCAGGGAGATATCTGTGCGCTGACTGGTGTCTCTCAGTCCCCCCTCTCTCTCAGGGAGATATCTGTACACTGACTGGTGTCTCTCAGTCCCCCCTCTCTCTCAGGGAGATATCTGTACACTGACTGGTGTCTCTCAGTCCCCCCTCTCTCTCAGGGAGATATCTGTACACTGACTGGTGTCTCTCAGTCCCCTCTCTCTCTCAGGGAGATATCTGTACACTGACTGGTGTCTCTCGGTCCCCTCTCTCTCAGGGAGATATCTGTACACTGACTGGTGTCTCTCAGTCCCCTCTCTCTCTCAGGGAGATATCTGTACACTGACTGGTGTCTCTCAGTCCCCTCTCTCTCTCAGGGAGATATCTATACACCGACTGGTGTCTCTCAGCCCCCTCTCTCTGTCAGGGAGATATCTGTACACTGACTGGTGTCTCTCAGCCCCCTCTCTCTGTCAGGGAGATATCTATACACTGACTGGTGTCTCTCGGTCCCTCTCTCTCTCAGGGAGATATCTGTACACTGACTGGTGTCTCTCAGTCCCTCTCTCTCTCAGGGAGATATCTGTACACTGACTGGTGTCTCTCAGTCCCCTCTCTCTCTCAGGGAGATATCTATACACTGACTGGTGTCTCTCAGCCCCCTCTCTCTGTCAGGGAGATATCTGTACACTGACTGGTGTCTCTCAGTACCCTCTCTCTCTCAGGGAGATATCTGTACACGAACTGGTGTCTCTCAGTCCCCCTTCTCTCTCAGGACGATATCTGTACACTGACTGGTGTCACTCAGTCCCCTCTCTCTCTCTGAGAGATATCTGTACACTGACTGGTGTCTCTCAGTCCCCTCTCTCTCAGGGAGATATCTGTACACTGACTGGTGTCTCTCAGTCCCTCTCTCTCTCTCAGGGAGATATCTGTGCACTGACTGGTGTCTCTCAGTCCCTCTCTCTCTCAGGGAGATATCTGTACACTGACTGGTGTCTCTCAGTCCCCTCTCTCTCAGGGAGATATCTGTACACTGACTGGTGTCTCTCAGTCCCTCTCTCTCTCAGGGAGATATCTGTACACTGACTGGTGTCTCTCAGTCCCCTCTCTCTCAGGGAGATATCTGTACACTGACTGGTGTCTCTCAGTCCCTCTCTCTCTCTCAGGGAGATATCTGTGCACTGACTGGTGTCTCTCAGTCCCTCTCTCTCTCAGGGAGATATCTGTACACTGACTGGTGTCTCTCAGTCCCCTCTCTCTCAGGGAGATATCTGTACACTGACTGGTGTCTCTCAGTCCCCTCTCTCTCAGGGAGATATCTGTACACTGACTGGTGTCTCTCAGTCCCTCTCTCCCTCAGGGAGATATCTGTCCACTGACTGGTGTCTCTCAGTCCCCTCTCTCTCAGGGAGATATCTGTACACTGACTGGTGCCTCTCAGTCCCTCTCTCTCAGGGAGATATCTGTACACTGACTGGTGTCTCTCAGTCCCCTCTCTCTCTCAGGGAGATATCTGTACACTGACTGGTGTCTCTCAGTCCCCTCTCTCTCAGGGAGATATCTGTACACTGACTGGTGTCTCTCAGTCCCCTCTCTCTCAGGGAGATATCTGTACACTGACTGGTGTCTCTCAGTCCCCTCTCGCTCTCAGGGAGATATCTGTACACTGACTGGTGTCTCTCAGTCCCCTCTCTCTCAGGCAGATATCTGTACACTGACTGGTGTCTCTCAGTCCCCTCTCTCTCTCAGGGGGATATCTGTACACTGACTGGTGTCTCTCAGCCCCCTCTCTCTCAGGGAGATATCTGTACACTGACTGGTGTCTCTCTGGCCCCTCTCTCTCTCAGGGAGATATCTGTACACTGACTGGTGTCTCTCAGTCCCTCTCTCTCTCAGGCAGATATCTGTACACTGACTGGTGTCTCTCAGTCCCCTCTCTCTCAGGGATATATCTGTACACTGACTGGTGTCTCTCAGTCCCCTCTCTCTCAGGGAGATATCTGTACACTGACTGGTGTCTCTCAGTCCCCTCTCTCTCAGGGAGATATCTGTACACTGACTGGTGCCTCTCAGTCCCTCTCTCTCAGGGAGATATCTGTACACTGACTGGTGTCTCTCAGTCCCCTCTCTCTCAGGCAGATATCTGTACACTGACTGGTGTCTCTCAGTCCCCTCTCTCTCAGGCAGATATCTGTACACTGACTGGTGTCTCTCAGTCCCCTCTCTCTCAGGCAGATATCTGTACACTGACTGGTGTCTCTCAGCCCCCTCTCTCTCAGGGAGATATCTGTACACTGACTGGTGTCTCTCAGTCCCCTCTCTCTCAGGGAGGTATCTGTACACTGACTGGTGTCTCTCAGTCCCTCTCTCTCAGGGGAATATCTGTACACTGACTGGTGCCTCTCAGTCCCTCTCTCTCTCAGGCAGATATCTGTACACTGACTGGTGCCTCTCAGTCCCTCTCTCTCAGGGAGATATCTGTACACTGACTGGTGTCTCTCAGTCCCCTCTCTCTCAGGGAGGTATCTGTACACTGACTGGTGTCTCTCAGTCCTCTCTCTCTCAGGGAGGTATCTGTACACTGACTGGTGTCTCTCAGTCCCTCTCTCTCTCAGGGAGATATCTGTACACTGACAGGTGTATCTCAGTCCCCTCTCTCTGTCAGGGGGATATCTGTACACTGACTGGTGTCTCTCAGTCCTCTCTCTCTCAGGGAGATATCTGTTCACTGACTGGTGTCTCTTAGTCCCCTCTCTCTCTCAGGGAGATATCGGTACACTGACTGGTGTCTCTCAGTCCCCCCTCTCTCTCAGGGAGATATCTGTACACTGACTGGTGTCTCTCAGTCCCCTCTCTCTCTCAGGGAGATATCTGTACACTGACTGGTGTCTCTCCGTCCCCTGTCTCTCAGGGAGATATCTGTACAATGACTGGTGTCTCTCAGTCCCCTCTCTCTCAGGGAGATATCTGTACACTGACTGGTGTCTCTCAGTCCCCTCTCTCTCAGGGAGATATCTGTACACTGACTGGTGTCTCTCAGTCCCCTCTCTCTCTGAGGGAGATATCTGTACACTGACTGGTGTCTCTCAGTCCCCTCTCTCTCAGGGAGATATCTGTACACTGACTGGTGTCTCTCAGTCCTCTCTCTCTCAGGGAGGTATCTGTACACTGACTGGTGTCTCTCAGTCCCCTCTCTCTCAGGGAGATATCTGTACACTGACTGGTGTCTCTCAGTCCCCTCTCTCTCTCAGGGAGATATCTGTTCACTGGACTGGTGTCTCTCAGTCCTCTCTCTCTCAGGGAGGTATCTGTACACTGACTGGTGTCTCTCAGTCCCTCTCTCTCTCAGGGAGATATCTGTACACTGACAGGTGTATCTCAGTCCCCTCTCTCTGTCAGGGGGATATCTGTACACTGACTGGTGTCTCTCAGTCCTCTCTCTCTCAGGGAGATATCTGTTCACTGACTGGTGTCTCTTAGTCCCCTCTCTCTCTCAGGGAGATATCGGTACACTGACTGGTGTCTCTCAGTCCCCCCTCTCTCTCAGGGAGATATCTGTACACTGACTGGTGTCTCTCAGTCCCCTCTCTCTCTCAGGGAGATATCTGTACACTGACTGGTGTCTCTCCGTCCCCTGTCTCTCAGGGAGATATCTGTACAATGACTGGTGTCTCTCAGTCCCCTCTCTCTCAGGGAGATATCTGTACACTGACTGGTGTCTCTCAGTCCCCTCTCTCTCAGGGAGATATCTGTACACTGACTGGTGTCTCTCAGTCCCCTCTCTCTCTGAGGGAGATATCTGTACACTGACTGGTGTCTCTCAGTCCCCTCTCTCTCAGGGAGATATCTGTACACTGACTGGTGTCTCTCAGTCCTCTCTCTCTCAGGGAGGTATCTGTACACTGACTGGTGTCTCTCAGTCCCCTCTCTCTCAGGGAGATATCTGTACACTGACTGGTGTCTCTCAGTCCCCTCTCTCTCTCAGGGAGATATCTGTTCACTGACTGGTGTCTCTCAGTCCCTCTCTCTCTCAGGGAGATACCTGTACACTGACTGGTGTCTCTCAGTCCTCTCTCTCTCAGGGAGGTATCTGTACACTGACTGGTGTCTCTCAGTCCCCTCTCTCTCTCAGGGAGATATCTGTACACTGACTGGTGTCTCTCAGTCCCCTCTCTCTCAGGGAGATATCTGTACACTGACTGGTGTCTCTCAGTCCCCTCTCTCTCAGGGAGATATCTGTACACTGACTGGTGTCTCTCAGTCCTCTCTCTCTCAGGGAGGTATCTGTACACTGACTGGTGTCTCTCAGTCCCCTCTCTCTCTCAGGGAGATATCTGTACACTGACTGGTGTCTCTCAGTCCCCTCTCTCTCAGGGAGATATCTGTACACTGACTGGTGTCTCTCAGTCCCCTCTCTCTCAGGGAGATATCTGTACACTGACTGGTGTCTCTCAGTCCCCTCTCTCTCAGGGAGATATCTGTGCACTGACTGGTGTCTCTCAGTCCCCTCTCTCTCAGGGAGATATCTGTACACTGACTGGTGTCTCTCAGTCCCCTCTCTCTCAGGGAGATATCTGTACACTGACTGGTGTCTCTCAGTCCCCTCTCTCTCAGGGAGATATCTGTACACTGACTGGTGTCTCTCAGTCCCCTCTCTCTCTCAGGGAGATATCTGTACACTGACTGGTGTCTCTCAGTCCCCTCTCTCTCAGGGAGATATCTGTACACTGACTGGTGTCTCTCAGTCCCCTCTCTCTCAGGGAGATATCTGTACACTGACTGGTGTCTCTCAGTCCCCTCTCTCTCAGGGAGATATCTGTACACTGACTGGTGTCTCTCAGTCCCCTCTCTCTCAGGGAGATATCTGTACACTGACTGGTGTCTCTCAGTCCCCTCTCTCTCAGGGAGATATCTGTACACTGACTGGCGTCTCTCAGTCCCCTCTCTCTCAGGGAGATATCTGTACACTGACTGGTGTCTCTCAGTCCCCTCTCTCAGGGAGATATCTGTACACTGACTGGTGTCTCTCAGTCCCCTCTCTCTCAGGGAGATATCTGTACACTGACTGGCGTCTCTCAGTCCCCTCTCTCTCAGGGAGATATCTGTACACTGACTGGTGTCTCTCAGTCCCCTCTCTCAGGGAGATATCTGTACACTGACTGGTGTTCTCAGTCCCCTCTCTCTCAGGGAGATATCTGTACACTGACTGGTGCCTCTCAGTCCCTCTCTCTCTCAGGGAGATATCTGTACACTGACTGGTGCCTCTCAGTCCCTCTCTCTCTCAGGGAGATATCTGTACACTGACTGGTGTCTCTCAGTCCCCTCTCAGGGAGATATCTGTTCACTGACTGGTGTCTCTCAGTCCCCTCTCTCTCTCAGGGAGATATCTGTACACTGACTGGTGCCTCTCAGTCCCTCTCTCTCTCAGGGAGATATCTGTACACTGACTGGTGTCTCTCAGTCCCCTCTCTCTCTCAGGGAGATATCTGTACACTGACTGGTGTTCTCAGTCCCCTCTCTCTCAGGGAGATATCTGTACACTGACTGGTGTCTCTCAGTTCCTCTCTCTCCCAGGGAGATATCTGTACACTGACTGGTGTCTCTCAGTCCCCTCTCTCTCTCAGGGAGATATCTGTACACTGACTGGTGTCTCTCAGTCCCCTCTCTCTCAGGGAGATATCTGTACACTGACTGGTGTCTCTCAGTCCCCTCTCTCTCTCAGGGAGATATCTGTACAATGACTGGTGTCTCTCAGTCCCCTCTCTCTGGGAGGTATCTGTACACTGACTGGTGTCTCTCAGTCCCTCTCTCTCAGGGAGATATCTGTACACTGACTGGTGTCTCTCAGTCCCCTCTCTCTCTCAGGGAGATATCTGTACACTGACTGGTATCTCTCAGTCCCCTCTCTCTCTCAGGGAGATATCTGTACACTGACTGGTGTCTCTCAGTCCCCTCTCTCTCTCAGGGAGATATCTGTTCACTGATTGGTGTCTCTCAGTCCCCCCTCTCTCTCTCCGTGAGATATCTGTACACTGACTGGTGTCTCTCAGTCCCCTGTCTCTCTCAGGGAGATATCTGTACACTGACTGGTGTCTCTCCGTCCCCTCTCTCTGTCAGGGAGATATCTGTACACTGACTGGTGTCTCTCCGTCCCTTCTCTCTCTCAGGGAGATATCTGTACACTGACTATTGTCTCTCAGTCCCCTCTCTCTCAGGGGGATATCTGTACACTGACTGGTGTCTCTCAGTCCCCTCTCTCTCAGGGAGATATCTGTACACTGACTGGTGTCTCACAGTCCCCACTCTCTCAGGGAGATATCTGTACACTGACTGGTGTCTCTCAGTCGCCTCTCTCTCTCAGGGAGATATCTGTACACTGACTGGTGTCTCTCAGTCCCCTCTCTCTCAGGGAGATATCTGTACACTGACTGGTGTCTCTCAGTCCCCTCTCTCTCTCAGGGAGATATCTGTACACTGACTGGGGTCTCTCAGTCCCCTCTCTCTCTCAGGGAGATATCTGTACACTGACTGGTGTCTCTCAGTCCCCCCTCTCTCTCTGTCAGGGAGATATCTGTACACTGACTGGTGTATCTCTGTCCCCTCTCTCTCTCTGTCAGGGAGATATCTGTACACTGATTGGTGTCTCTCAGTCCCCTCTCTCTCTCAGGGAGATATCTGTACACTGACTGGTGTCTCTCAGTCCCCTCTCTCTCAGGGAGATATCTGTACACTGACTGGTGTCTCTCAGTCCCTCTCTCTCTCAGAGAGATATCTGTACGCTGACTGGTGTCTCTCAGTCCCTCTCTCTCTCTCAGGGAGATATCCGTACACTGACTGGTGTCTCTCAGTCCCCTCTCTCTCTCAGAGAGATATCTGTACGCTGACTGGTGTCTCTCAGTCCCTCTCTCTCTCTCAGGGAGATATCCGTACACTGACTGGTGTCTCTCAGTCCCCTCTCTCTCTCAGGGATATATCCGTACACTGACTGGTGTCTCTCAGTCCCCTCTCTCTCTCAGGGAGATATCTGTACACTGACTGGTGTCTCTCTGTTCCTCTCTCTCGGAGATATCTGTACACTGACTGGTGTCTCTCAGTCCCTCTCTCTCTCTCAGGGAGATATCCGTACACTGACTGGTGTCTCTCAGTCCCCTCTCTCTCTCAGGGAGATATCTGTACACTGACTGGTGTCTCTCAGTCCTCTCTCTCTCAGGGAGATATCTGTACACTGACTGGTGTCTCTCAGTCCCCTCTCTCAGGCCGATTTCTGTACACTGACTGGTGTCTCTCAGTCCCCTCTCTCTCTCAGGGAGATTTCTGTACACTGATTGGTGTCTCTCAGCCCCCACTCTCTCAGGGAGATTTCTGTACACTGACTGGTGTCTCTCAGTCCCCTCTCTCTCTCAGGGAGATTTCTGTACACTGATTGGTGTCTCTCAGTCCCCTCTCTCTCTCAGTGAGATATCTGTACACTGACTGGTGTCTCTCAGTCCCCTCTCTCTCAGGGAGATATCTGTACACTGACTGGTGTCTCTCAGCCCCCTCTCTCTGTCAGGGAGATATCTGTACACTGACTGGTGTCTCTCAGCCCCCTCTCTCTGTCAGGGAGATATCTGTACACTGACTGGTGTCTCTCAGCCCCCTCTCTCTGTCAGGGAGATATCTGTACACTGACTGGTGTCTCTCAGTCCCCTCTCTCTCAGGGAGATATCTGTACACTGACTGGTGTCTCTCAGTCCCCTCTTTCTCAGGGAGATATATGTACACTGACTGGTGTCTCTCAGTCCCCTCTCTCTCAGGGAGATATATGTACACTGGCTGGTGTCTCTCAGTCCCTCTCTCTCAGGGAGATATATGTACACTGACTGGTGTCTCTCAGTCCCCTCTCTCTCAGGGAGATATATGTACACTGGCTGGTGTCACTCAGTCCCCTCTCTCTCAGGGAGATATCTGCACACTGACTGGTGTCTCTCAGTCCCTCTCTCTCTCTCAGGGGGATATCTGTACACTGACTGGTGTCTCTCAGCCCCCTCTCTCTGTCAGGGAGATA